>NW_008751807.1:892188-906607 GCF_000715545.1 Opisthorchis viverrini
TATATATATATATATATATATATATATATATATCTTCGAATTTGGGATATTACCAGTACTTCAAGGTAAAACAATACGTGGATGGTCACTGACACCAAGTAATAAAAAGGAGATGGACAGAATAAACTCGTACTCAGCGAGCTGATATTTGCATACGTCAGCACTACTTGTGACAGCTTGATGCGTTCCACAGAGGCTCAGGATCCATGTTTTCGTGAACAGAGGTCGTCTTTGGCGAGAAAATCATCTCCCCCTTCATCAGTCGCGAAACTTTACATTCTTCATTGAAGATTTAACCCGAACCATTACGTTCTACTTCGCATTGCCATCAAAATTTGCCGTGAGGCTCACAAAATTTTCAAACTGTAACCAGGCAACCCATAGCTGTGAAGTATTCGTGGCACACAAATCTAACCGATGGAGTCCTCCGGTAGCACTGAAAAGCGAAACCATGCCTCGTTCAAATACAGGCTTTATTAACTCTCTTCGCCGTTGTCTTCTTGTGAATATACATAACTCAGAGTCATTTTAGCTGTCTGTCATCATCATACCAGGAAACTGGTAGCAGTACATACGATTTTGCTAAACACTAACCTTCGATAAATTCATCCATTGAATAAGTGTGCCTCATTCATCAGGCTGATATGCCGCATTTCGGGTATAATTTCACATACAGGATGTCTTTGCCTGCAAGTTTGAAGTGAATGAAGGATTCCTCCAGCAGCTGCATACATTTATGAAAACATCGGTTTTGCCGTTAATGTGGGCTCAAAGTCTGTATTTTGGCAACTTGAATCATGAAGAACGGCATGGTTACCTTGACTACGTGGAGAACTACCTGAGAAGCCTTTCGAGTAAGTCAATATTAAAGACCCCGCATTCTGCATGCATTGGAATACATCACCTGATTAGCTAGCTAATAATTCAGGCAACCTTATGAGTGTTGTACTTCCTCAAGAAAATGTCAACATATCAATATTTCGAATATCGTATCAACTGAAACATAAGCGACATTCTGAAACAAACCTAGTTGATGGAAAACATCATACACAGGAGATTCAGTTGGTTGCAGCTGAGTCTCTCACCAAGGCCAAATTTGTTTGCAAATGAGTGTAATTGGTGAATAATACAAGAGTAAGCTCTAATATGTCAGTGACATGGTACTCGCCACCAAACAAATTCATTTTGACTTTATCTGTTTGTGTAACTCGTTCTTCTGTGTTCATTTTCCATCAGCTATTCTCCTTATGTTGACTATAATAGTTAAATTAGTTCCCCTCACCCAGTATATGTATTCCATTGTTAGCTTTATTCTACATGCCATAAACCCCCCATTTCCCCACTGACCGAATTCTTCCTGGTCGCCATCTCTAAATGATATTATTATCGTCAAGTTATTATTTGTCAGAATGGAATGAGATATGCATGTTGCTCAGTGTTTTTGCCTGGCATTCACAAGGAAAATGAATGTGATATTGTTGTGATTGTGATTGTGATTGTGATTGTGATTGTTTCATTACTTGGTGAATTATATGATCTCCAGAGGTTTTTTCTGGCATAACGGTAGCCGTGCGGTTGATTGTTAGATGTCTCCTAGAGGCTTTATACTACGTCACAGGCTAGATGGTTTGTGTGCAATACGATGCTCTTCTCCAGCGGACTCCCCAGTATCTTAGCACTTTCTGAAGTCCAAACGAATCCCTGAGTAGACCATTCATTTGAATTACCTTTTTGTCACATCAAGCTCTGCTCCTTCCCACTTAGACAAAGGTTGAACTTATTACAAATAACTGATGAATCCTCGTCGCGGTATATTTTATACGATTGCGAATTTCGGTAGTGAACAGAACGTTTCCTTATTCCTGTAATAAGTTCAACCTTTGTCTAAAGTGGGAAGAGCAGAGCTTGATGTGACAAAAAGGTAATTCAAATGAATGGTCTACTCAGGGATTCGTTTGGACTTCAGAAAGTGCTAAGATACTGGGGAGTCCGCTGGAGAAGAGCATCGTATTGCACACAAACCATCTAGCCTGTGACGTAGTATAAAGCCTCTAGGAGACATCTAACAATCAACCGCACGGCTACCGTTATGCCAGAAAAAACCTCTGGAGATCATATAATTCACCAAGTAATGAAACAATCACAATCACAATCACAATCACAATCACAACAATATCACATTCATTTTCCTTGTGAATGTCAGGGAACAACACTGAGCAACATGCATATCTCATTCCTGACATATCTTATTCCTGACCAGGCACTAGTCTTCTTTCAGTAGTGTTAGCTGAATGCTGTTGATGCCGATCCTGCCAGCAAACCAGAATTGTTTCACTCACTTCCTGTATAAATTAAGAACCATGTTGAACTCTGGAAGACACCATGAGCGTCACGTTCAACTATATTTTCTACGTTCCTTCGGAGCACTTTTTGTCTGGTACTTCCGCAGAACAACCTGAAATTTTACCTCAGTTGGCTAGGTTAACGCTCATGCACCATAAGACGGTAGCGCGAGAATTCTCGTCCTACCAGAGCTTCATTGAAAACTACTGACCCCGACAACTATGGTGGAGCGACAAAAGCTAAGCTTATGTGCTATTCAGTGTTGCACTCAGTATACACTGACGTCTTTGTTCATCTACCACTCTTAAAAGTATTTACCCTAACCAGCTCAACAAACTGTACATATTCAGCTGCAAAAATGTTCTATAACTTGTCAGTTGTATTAAGTTCTCCTAACCCATCATTATCACCACAAATTTTCGAACTGCACTCCCTTGTGTTGACTGTGTTCAAAGGTCATGTTTTCCAGATCATATTGGCTTCTAGGCAGCTAAAAGATGCAGAACCGTTCAGTTATTTCTATAGGTATAATCTTCTATGAACTGAATTTCTATCAGAATGCATTGTTCTCGCAAGTCAGTAGGTGTTTCACATGTTATTTTCGGTAAAAATATACACCAAGCAGTTCTTCCCTTAGGTACGATGCGGCGCTTTTCGGATGAATCATATACGCCACCGTCGTGTAAACATTTCAGCTTGTTGCTTGTAGCTTCAGTGCACCGATGGTGTCGTCCGTCTACCAATCAATCAGCCACGAAGTCAATCTACTTTTCCAGAATCGACCGGTCATAATGGGTGTAAAATGGTACGGTGTCTGTTGCGTTCGTGTGAGTAACACTGAGACACGCCTGTTTGATACGGCTTAAAATGCAGCCTAAAAACCCCTGTTTGTTGACGGTCATGCAAATGAGCTGACTAACGCCAATTAACCAAATGTCGCGCCGCGCACGTTTCCTAAGCAGTTTAGATGCACGCGTTGTTCCCACGTGCATATCCACATTTTCAAAAGAGATGCCCTGATGCGTGACGGTTTGAGACATATTCGTGATTGAAATTACTTCCTTCCATGCCATTAATTTCAAGCAACGCACATCTCCCCGAAGGGCACGTCAAATTGTACAGATCCCAATCAACACTGGAAATCATGTTAATTCAGATATCAAATCTCTTATTTTGATAAATTTTGGATACGCTACAAAAGTTATCTTGCTAAAAACCGACACATGTGGGTTACGTAAACTAGAAAGAACAGACTACATATTATCAACTTCTGGGAACATACTCTTCAACACAGTTTGGCACAATACGCATAGTGAAATAAACACTTGATGTCGTGCGATGACTAGAGTGATGTTGAACCTAGCAGAAATAAGTCACTTGTCCCGGGTACAGTCTTGATTTACTTAATATTATCGAATAAAAATAACGCGAAGCAGGGCCATAGATATCGTTCATTTCTCCATTCATTTCAAATTCAGCCATAATTGCCTGTTCGAAAGAACGGGTTTTGCTGCCGCCTTCAAAACTGCCAGATCAAGTGCACAATATGGATGCAGAAGGATTAATTCAATTGTCTCGACATCCTGACTTCGTTAACTATCTTGAGGAAAGCGCGTCACATTGGATGCGTCAAATTGACGAAGTGAGTAGTTTTGTTGTTTTGCTTTACCATACAAATCGGTCCAAGGAAAAAAGTGTTTACATTAAGAAGGGTTTCTATATTGAAGGTGGTGGACCTGCTTTTTGTAACACGTACTGATAGGCTGGCCATTAATGTGGATTTTATCCAGGATCGACCAACCATTTTTATGTAAGATGACAGCGCTAGTTTCGTGCCTTTGGATCGTAGCTACTCTGATAAAATAATGAACAATGCTTGATTATTTTTACGCTTTAGGGCTGGACGCCCCCGGTGCTCACAGCCCCATTGTGGCTGTTTACGGCCAGCCGCACTATCAAGCACCACTGAGATCTTGACTCGATTTCACAGTGATTGGGATACGATATACATATGAGTGAAGCTGAGATACTGGGTTTAGGACAAAACTGCCGAGGAAATCGATACATCCCTTAGGGATTCACAGTCGCCAGACAACTGCTTCATACCGGCTGCACTAGCGTCCAGTTAGCCCTCCTGTTTGCTTGTTTGATAAACACAGTAGCTGAGCTTTTTTCAGGGTGGGGGCTTGGCCGAAATATGATTCGTGATTCGTGTCGAGAGGTGGCCTCCTTAATTTTGGAAAATTTAGATGAAGCATGAAAGGGTCCCCTAAAAAGCTATGACTACTTGCAGAGATGTTTTATCTCTCGGTTGGACCACCATATCTGCTCACGCTGCGCACAGAGCTCCCGCCAACGTGGCATCTGTGCTCAGCACCATGAAATAAGGGAATATTTCACCAATACTTCATCATACTTCATAATTCCATTTTACGGGTAAATCATTCGCGGTAGAATCCTTTTTGGAGCGCGACCATGAACGTATCAGTTATCTACTCAAACCAGGTGGCCCCTGATGCGACCATCTCAAAATTAAGCGTGGCCAGACAAAATACGTAGTTTTTGTAGAGTAGGCGACCCCCAACCTTTAACGAAGATCAATTTCCAGCCATGGTGAGTTAGTTCGCACCCATAAAAAATCAATTTACAAAAGGAACACCTTCGTTTGGTCCGTTGAAGCGGCCTCTTGGGGGAGGATAAATGTACAGTCGTGTTAATTTAAAAAACTACAACTTGAGAGGAGGTTACTGCTGCTCAGTCTTTCCAGGCTAGTGGGGTAAAGTTGTTCACTCTTAGGATATCATCTTCTAAGGCTCCAATAAATATGATCTATTTCACAGCATGGTCTCTTACAGGAGATACCTAACCAGTCAAAGTTAAAAAAGACCAACCACAAGACGTCTCATTCGAGAGATGGTTCTAAAAGTAGAGCAAATTCGTGGTAACTGTGTGCCATACCGGTGAAAACCATGCTATAGGCGTCAGAAGAACTCAGTGGGAGCAGTGTGGTCTTCACGCCATATTCTGATACCCAGTTGATATAAACAATCACACGCCCTCTGTTTTGTATAGGTTGCTTGTCCCGGATGGGTTTTAGTAAGGTCAAGATGAATGAATGGTCCCCAGTATGGTGGATATAGTTAACAGTGGCTAGCCAGATTCACTGTACGATGACAACGCCATATCTGCACAACACTTTTCCTATCGTACATTTATATGCTCACTTAGTTGCATATCTGTCTCCTGCTAATTAACGAAGTATCTCCGTCTTGTGCCTGTTTAGACTTCCAAATCCTTATTTAATAATAATGACTAAGATGGAGAGCATACCGCAAGATGAAGTCACACCACCAGCAGTGTAACGATTTACGCATTTATACCTTTTCAGGGCAATGAGTTTCAACCAATACATATGATATGAGGACGAAATTTTAGAGAGAAGTAACGGAATTCTCGAGAACCTCATCCTCCCTCGGAGGTATAGCACGCATCTCATCCCTATAGAGGGATGAGATTATGTATTCTCAAGGGAATGGGCATTCGAATAAGCTCCCATTTGCGTTATTACTGTGTAATAAGCTGTAGTACGAAGAAAGATATGTTTTTTAATGTTGTTTCTCCCACTATTTCTGTAATTTGTTCATATTCACACCACTCTCGTTTGGACGGTCATCCTCCTGTTCTGGTGTAATTTTTCTAGTGAGTCCACACCAAAGGGAAACACTGGACTCGAGTTTCTCTGGCATAAGAAATTGGAAACCAGTTTACTGGGACTAGTGAGCATGAACGGCAGAGAAGCTGAAAAACAAGCATGTAGTTCGTTGTAGAGTGGACGCCGCTTACTAAGTGGACTCATTCAAGGGAAGAGTAAACACTTAGCCACTTGAGAATGCGGCTAGAAAATCAAAAACCGTATCTAAAAGAAACTTTTTGGTTAATCAGATCCTAAGTGCATTGGAAAGCCAGTAGGATCTAATGTCTAAACAGCTATTATGGGTTCAGCTGGAATAAAAGCCAGCGACGAGATTGATTTGCTGAGAACGAATCATCAAGATCCACCTTCATCATTTACCAGCATCACGCAGCATGCCAGATAGAAGCGTGAGGTATGCACCTCATCTGCTCCATATTTAATGAGGAAACACTTGACTGAACTAAGATAACGGACCTGTATCATGGTATAGTATAGTATGGTACCTGTAAGCCATAACTCGTAATGACAGAATCCTTGCTTTTCGTCAACTGTGTACTTGCGTAGACAATTTCCCTTTTCTATTCCCCATTACAACTTTACCCCGCGCAATCCTCTTTCTGTCAAGGTATCAGAACAAGTGGTGCAGTAGGATAACTCCCTCCCGCTGCAGCTTTCTCGTGATAACTGCCTCCAGTAAAATTGAATTAATATGACATTTCGTAAACAGAGGTAGAAAGAGAGGATACCAGCCTTATCCCTGAAATTCTACAAACCAATCATCAAAATTTAAGCCTTTCAGAAAGTCCAAGCAGTGTTGCAGTTTTCCACATTTCTGTTGGTCTGACATTGTGAGGAAAAGCGCCAGTGCCTGATGACTGTTTTATCGTTGACCAGGCAAATAACACCAGTGGGTGTTTTTACGGTGCTCTTGCTCACTAATCAGCTGACAAAATATCAGTCTTCTAGAAATCGAATTGTACCCGTAGACGAAGGCCTGATATTGATCTTGGATGTATTTTCTAAGTTCTTTCTGATTACTGTTCGCTTGGCCCATTTAGGTAAATTGTCGCCACTGTGGTCAGTAGTGAGAAAGAATTTAATGGCTAACGTCGGTGAAGTTCCACCGTTGTCAACATAAACTAGCATATTCTGCTAACGATGCAGAATTATCTGATAATAGATGTTGTTTGTTGTTACTCCCATGCAGGTTGAACCAGTTGCAGGTAGAAAGAGTCTATGCATTCCACTCAAACTTGGCGTCGTTAACGCCAACACCTAAGCGGATAGGCTTGGAATTTCACATTAGGTAACCATGAGTGGGGGTAATGATTTTCGGGACAAGTTTTCGTGGGAGATGTTGGAGGGTGATTCGCCTAAAGTCATCCATGTATGATTAAATATGTGTTGTCGTGACGGCAGCTTTTCTAGATTTGTATTTCCAGTCTTAATGAAAGTGTTGTGAAATCACTTTATTTCACCGTTTAAAACTACTCGTTTTTGCTTCGGACAATAAGTTCAATTGAATCCTACCTGCCCGTCTATCCAAATCTATCAACTGGTGTGCTCCAACGCCCTTAATAAGTGAGAACGTACACTGTAGAAGTTCCAGAAGTGGAGGGAAAGTGGACGCACGCCCATAGTTGCGCTATTTCTTATCTGAGAAGGTGGCTTTGAAGTGCAGACGCATTGTTTTCCTCCGTTGGCTGATTGATCGATTTGACATATTAGCTTTCGCTTTTACACACAATTTTGGTTTCGACAGGAAACCCAACTGAATTCAGCTGAATCCCTTGTTTATAGTGGTCCACTTCAAATGAAGAGTTTTCGAAGAGTTTTTAGCAATAGACGTAATACACTACTCATGAGTTTGCTGAAAACTCTCCTTTGGTTTCGCAGGAAACCCAACTGAATTCAGCTGAATCCCTTGTTTATAGTGGTCCACTTCAAATGAAGAGTTTTCGAAGAGTTTTTAGCAATAGACGTAATACACTACTCATGAGTTTGCTGAAAACTCTCCGACAGCCCACTATCGGTTTCGCCCTTCTTTGGGGCTCATCAGGTAGGCGCAGTCCCCAAGTTTCCGCCAACCTTATATTATTCTTAAACCCGGATTGCACAACATGAGCGAACTTCACTCATTTGCAAACCAATTTAGTTTTGCAGGCGACTCACCTAGAACCCAGCTTAAAACATCCTAAACGAGCGATTCGGCTGGGTTCTAGGCGAGTCTCCCGCAAAGCCTAATTGGTTTGTAAATGAGTGTATTTCGCTAGTTTTCAACCACCTTATGAGTGGACGACGGATTAAGTCCTGGTTAGGTGACTGATTCACACTCAGCTATTTGACCGTGTCCGGCTTGACCGCATCCAACATAATGATAATGGACATAATGATACTTACATGGGCAAGGTGACAATCGAACGTCGGAATCCCACCCACTTGAGCTAGGCCCCATTAGCTTACATTCTACAGCATGGTGTTTGCGATTGACTTGATAGACTTCATAACAATAAGGCTACGTTACGCTATGCGAGACCGCGGCTTCACCTGCGATATTGCCAGTCCGAAAGACACCATAAAGTGTTAGCTTCACAACTTTGAAGACTTCCTAGTACGACCAGCGAATAATTGAACGGACAAGCTCACGGAATTCCTCCTGTGTACCAGCTTGAGACTGAGACCGTTCTACTAGTGACGGAGCAGTGACTCACGTCATTCCACACACTGAGCAAAGGCAAACGCAGCTGACAGGAGGCTCCAAAGCAATACTACTAAACCAGTTGCTGTGTATATATTTGTAATGCACTACTCATAAGGTTGCTGAAAATCCGTAGCGACTGAAACATGAGGCGGCCTGGTGCAGCACATTCAGTTGCTGGAAGCACCACATACGAGAGATTCAGCTGAGTTTCAGATGAGTCTCTCAAAAAAACCAAATTAGTTTGCAAATGAGCGTATATTCGCCAGTTGCTGTATACTTTAGGCGCCTTCTTTTAAGTACGTTAACAGCGTTCTCACTGTTGTTCTACGGCTATCACGTTTGTCAACATGTTCTACATGGGGTCTTGCCAATATATGACCGCGTTTTGAGGTTCGTGTCCCCGCTTAACGTCGCTGTTCCGGATTAGATGGAAATCTATAAGGAAAAGGAAGTGCATTCGCAAAGGGTGGTGTCCATGCGACATTTAAGCCAAAGTGAAAGACACTGCCGGTAATGTATCAGCCTTAATGCACAATCTGGGATTAGGTAGAAAGGGGAAACTCCCAACGAAAGGCGGGCCACGACCGCGAAACTAGTCCTCTTTTCAAAACAGGCAATTTTTTGGCTTCCTACTTTTTAAGTGATTGGTTTCTGGCTTTATGACAAAAACGCTTGCTGGAGATTCTGAAGTGGCCGAGACACAACTGAATCAATCTTTACCGCAAGACGAGTACTACAACACTGTTGTAAACCGAGCTAACCAGTCCGTAAACCACTCGTGAGTTTCAAAGCTTCTGACTCGGTCATTTGGAGTGGGCTATGGAGCACCATACATATCTCGCCATTGCAGACGTCTTCCTCAACCTCGTTAAAAAATCATGCTTCCTTTGTTAGCATGGGTAAAAATCTGAGTATGAAATGATTAGGCATTACAGTGAAATTGTCGTTCTCTCAGCTCTGTTCAGTCTGTATTTAATACCCACATATAGAGCTGTCTTCCACTGCAAAAGAGGTATATCATTTCAATGTACTCTCTGTTTAATTCACGACTGTGGCACTACGCAATCTAACCAATTACACTGTCATTATCGGTTGATTGTGTCTTAATTTGACATTCTTATGCGAAATTCCGGTGAACGATCATAGCATTTGACCCAGGAACATCCCCGCTTCGGCTAAAATACCCAGTTTCTTAAGTCGTTGACCTTAATCGACTTACACCAGGAGTCAGGAGTCCTTCTGTTGAATGGTTTTGAAATGGCGCACTGTTCGGATTTCTGCCACCTGGATTACCCGCTGTCCACAGTCCCAAGGTTTCATAACGAACCGAATGCACGGAGTGTGAAAGCCAGCAGAGCATTTGGTTGTCATACAAAACACGTCTGGTGAAAACACCACTTGCACACAGACATCAGGATTTCAGTGCATCGGGCTACCGCACGGCAGCGAAACCTGGAAAACCTAGACAGTTAATTGACCTATTTATACGCATGTCCACGCAAAATCCTTTAAATTAGGTGGGAAAAAAAGATCGCTCCCTAAAAGCCGAAATTCTCCAGTGCCTGAACACTGATCAAATAACGTACAGGTTGATGCGAGCAAGCAACATTTGATCCAGAAAACAGCTTCGATAGCCTGCAAAAACACATTAGAGTTTGTAAGAAGCCATCCATCGACTACGTTTATGTATTGAGGATAAACAAGTGAAGAGGAAGCAGTATTTTATGTTGGGACACAAGTCATTTTACTCGAGTGACAGTTTTTTAGGATAGACTGGGCAATAAAATTGTTGTGAATCTATTTCATTTCAAAGTCTGTATTGTACACTGTCCTGTCATGCTCATTCTATTTGTCAGGCTCAAAGATCCAGTGGTCAACGTGCTCTCATTTTCTGTCTGTCCACAACGTGTGCCTGATCTTTATGGACCGATGTTTTAACGACTGCGAGGACTAATGACGCACATAGTTCTTTTTTCCTGTGGACAGCATTTTGTTTCAAACCCCCATGTTGCTGTTCCCCTTTCTCGTATGAGCGGAAGTGCAGTTTAAACAGTTCTCTCGGTTGGGGAAGTTTGCTGAAAGTCCGAAATATGACTAGGTAAAACGTACAAGCTTTTGCTAATGCCGTATACAGCCAGCTCTTAACTGTTTCCAAATTCCGTGATGGCTAAGTTCCATTGCCTGTGTCCCCAGCTTGTTGTGTTGTTAGTTCACATGCCCACAATCGGGAGGCTTGTACACTTTACACGCGTTTCATTTTCTGTTGGAAAGAGAAAGAATTTCACGTTATGGAGGTGAGGGCTAGAATCGATCTCAACCCTCTGGGGACAAAGACCGTCACACTCAAATGGGCATTGTGTACGCTCATTACCTTCGTCTTGCAACAGTGGGAAAAGACGATCAGTTGGAATTATCCACTTTGATCTCGATATTGCTTCCAAGTAAACATGTCCCGGTGTTTATGTGTGATCCGCCGAGAGTTGAGATGTCTTGATGTGAAGCTGAGTTTTATTCAATAGGAAATTTTGTGATGCCTGGGTTTGCGCAGACTTGCCTCGACACCTCTGAGGCTATAACAGACTCATTTCAATGTATCTTCACTTCATTTTTATGATGCTTTGTCAATGAAAGCGGATGGATTGGTGTTGAAAGTTGAAAACTTCCCATTCAGTTTGCACCATGCGAAAAGGAAAGGCAAATTCCACTTTTCTGTAGGCGTAGACAAAATCAGTGGTAATCCTGGCAGTGTTTTGAGCTTTGAATTGAGCGATACGTCTTTCTTTGAGTACCATGTTGATCACTCAGAAAAGTGGAAACACACAAACGTTCGCAATTTTACTGCGAACAGGTTTCATTGGGCTGAATTTCTCTTTATCCACAAAGCAGCAGTTTGGAATTCTTTGCCTCCTTTGTTGGCACTGTAATGGTTGACAGATGGTTCAGCGGTTGGATTTGAACTCACAAAATAGCATAATGGTTAAACTAGTAGCTTCAAAGGTGAACGTTGATCACATTTTGACTCATGTTCCCACCATAACCTCAACTTTACGACTGCTCGGTTTTCAGGAAGTAAAGGAAGTGGAATTATTGAGAGTTGAACGAGAACAAAACGGGCCTCATGGAGAGTTCGACTTTTGGAAAGGCCGCATGACACGCATGAATTCTCTGGTCAGCGAGTTACGGCGAACTGATATACAGAACGTTATTGTTGCCCTGCAGAGTGTTCATTCGAAAACCATGGAGGTGATGCTTGTTATTGTGAACATTATTGTGTATCCGTTTACTGCAACAGCTAAGATGGAACATCACCTATGCATCTAACATACTTTCCACAGTCTAAGTATGCAGTTGATGTCTGCTTATGTAATTACATGCCGCCGGGAAAATCGTGAAGGCACCTGCCCACTACTAGTAGAACCTATAGTTGCTGGCTTATTTAAATCACCTGACTAATGATGAATGATCAGATTGCTCTAGATAGTCACCGACCCCCTAGAATGGCCGTATGACCACCCACCTGATGAGTCGCAATCCGAGCGGAAGGTCTTGTATGACCGCACGTTTTCGAACCCGAGAACACACCCATAACGCTGAGTTTGACTCCTTGTAAGTCCTGGTGATGATAAGGATGGCCGTCTAGACTGACGACTACCCAGTTGGAACAAGCTGGTGACCAGATTTTCCGAATGAGTCAAAAACTGATTCTGTCGGATATCACATCTTATTCACCCTGCAAAAATAATTCATTCTCCAACTGTGCAAACTCCTGCGGTCAGCGGACCACAGCTGCTAATCAAAGCATCGCACACCCAACTTCCAGCACTCATTTGTTGAGTTTCGATATGGACGAAACAGCTCATGTGTGCTTAAGCTTTTCCAAAACGCTAACATATTTTTAAGCAACTAGCCATTTTTTGACGCCATTGGTTTGAGTGCCACTAGAAGGGATTCGAAACTTTTTGAATAAGGATCCAGTCTCGTTAGACGTAAATATTTTACTTACCTTAGTGATGGAACAAAAATAAATGATTCGGAGTGTCTCGCTCGGACAAATCTTCGTAAATAAACGCAAATCTCCCAAACTAGTTCATCTCATTTCAATGTATCTTCATTTTTTTAATATGATGCTTTGTCAATGAAAGCGGATGGATTGGTGTTGAAAGTTGAAAACTTCCCATTCAGTTTGCACCATGCGAAAAGGCAAGCGTAATTCCACTTTTCTGTAGGCGTAGACAAAATCAGTGGTAATCCTGGCAGTGTTTTGAGCTTTGAATTGAGCGATACGTCTTTCTTTGAGTACCATGTTGATCACTCAGAAAAGTGGAAACACACAAACGTTCGCAATTTTACTGCGAACAGGTTTCATTGGGCTGAATTTCTCTTTATCCACAAAGCAGCAGTTTGGAATTCTTTGCCTCCTTTGTTGGCACTGTAATGGTTGACAGATGGTTCAGCGGTTGGATTTGAACTCACAAAATAGCATAATGGTTAAACTAGTAGCTTCAAAGGTGAACGTTGATCACATTTTGACTCATGTTCCCACCATAACCTCAACTTTACGACTGCTCGGTTTTCAGGAAGTAAAGGAAGTGGAATTATTGAGAGTTGAACGAGAACAAAACGGGCCTCATGGAGAGTTCGACTTTTGGAAAGGCCGCATGACACGCATGAATTCTCTGGTCAGCGAGTTACGGCGAACTGATATACAGAACGTTATTGTTGCCCTGCAGAGTGTTCATTCGAAAACCATGGAGGTGATGCTTGTTATTGTGAACATTATTGTGTATCCGTTTACTGCAACAGCTAAGATGGAACATCACCTATGCATCTAACATACTTTCCACAGTCTAAGTATGCAGTTGATGTCTGCTTATGTAATTACATGCCGCCGGGAAAATCGTGAAGGCACCTGCCCACTACTAGTAGAACCTATAGTTGCTGGCTTATTTAAATCACCTGACTAATGATGAATGATCAGATTGCTCTAGATAGTCACCGACCCCCTGGAATGGCCGTATGACCACCCACCTGATGAGTCGCAATCTGAGCGGAAGGTCTTGTATGACCGCATGTTTTCGAACCCGAGAACACACCCATAACGCTGAGTTTGACTCCTTGTAAGTCCTGGTGATGATAAGGATGGCCGTCTAGACTGACGACTACCCAGTTGGAACAAGCTGGTGACCAGATTTTCCGAATGAGTCAAAAACTGATTCTGTCGGATATCACATCTTATTCACCCTGCAAAAATAATTCATTCTCCAACTGTGCAAACTCCTGCGGTCAGCGGACCACAGCTGCTAATCAAAGCATCGCACACCCAACTTCCAGCACTCATTTGTTGAGTTTCGATATGGACGAAACAGCTCATGTGTGCTTAAGCTTTTCCAAAACGCTAACATATATTTAAACAACTAGCCATTTTTTGACGCCATTGGTTTGAGTGCCACTAGAAGGGATTCGAAACTTTTTGAATAAGGATCCAGTCTCGTTAGACGTAAATATTTTACTTACCTTAGTGATGGAACAAAAATAAATGATTCGGAGTGTCTCGCTCGGACAAATCTTTGTAAATAAACGCAAAAGTCGCAGTCTAATCGTGTAGCGCTGTCCGTGAGATGTATGCCTAAGGCTTCCTGAACTCGTACTTTAGGGTGAAAAATTGGACATGTTATGTTAAA
>NW_008751807.1:906973-1030122 GCF_000715545.1 Opisthorchis viverrini
AGGATAAAGGTTTGTGAAAAAGAGCCTTTGTACTTTCCTAGGGAGAAGCGGAGAGAACTAGTTCAGATGGAATTAGTGTGGACAGAACTCTGCACGTAGTCCTGGCTAAATAGAAAAACCAGTACAGCCTGCAAAGAACTACGACCTATCCATGTGTGGACCCCAATTGCGAAGACCGAGACACTAATAGTACATGACATTCATTCACAGCGGAAGTGGATCCCAAATCCCTTGATTTATCTTAAAAGTGTAGTTACTTGAAGAACTTACGAAATCAGCCATCAACAGGGCCCGAATATGTCTGTCATATCACTGGGAAGTCAATTTGGTGTTTGATATTATTAGACGACTTCGCTCTCAAATACACTTCTCTGTTTTAGGAGATATGTGGTCAAAATCTGTTCACAGTAACATTCAGTAAACAGTGATTTACTCTAGTTTGGTTGCAGATTGCAATCAATCTTGAACCAAGTTCATGTTCATTGCTGTACTGAACCTAGGGTGTGTTGCTGTCATAGACCGTCCGCATTTATAATCCATTCAGCTTTTTTCCGTTGAAAAAAGCTAACTGTGTTAGCTAAGTAAAGCATCTTCCGAAACCACTAAAGATTTTTCCAAACTTCAAATCGAAGATTCGGTCGATTGGAGAGTTCAGTTTGCCCTTTCATTCAGATTAACTTAGCATAAAAAGTACATCTATCTTGCTCAGTATGCTATCGGCCAAAGTAGACTACAACCCCGTGATCAGGCGAATTCCAAGCAGCATTGTTTGTCCTACCCTATCTCCATCTATTCCAAAAATTCGTTCCTAATTAACCAAGTAGGTATGTTGCGGAAAAGCCAAATGTTCGGATTTATTGGCTTTAGGTTTTGACTACTGTGCTGCTCTGGCTGCTCAGCAATTTTTCCAGATGCCTGATTCCAATAAAAGGTGACTCAGGTAGGGACTGGTTCTGGGAATTCCAATATATGCTAGTCTTGAAAACAACAAACCGCTTTAACTACATAAGGTTTGTTATGTCGGAAAATCTGACAAGAATTGATTCCCACAGTGAAAGGCAAGGACTGAATGCGTATTATATACAGGGGAATTTTTCAAAATACACTGCTTGTCCTTTTTGCTATTCCTGTTATTTCATTCAGTCACTTTATTTGAACGGATCACTCCACTTAAAATTTCTGCTGGACTCTTAGTCATTCAGGTTGTTCCATTCCATAAAATTAGATTACCCAATTTACATTAAAACTTCTTTCTAGGAGGAACTTCGTTCCTGGGAACAACTCCACTAGTTCTTGTTAGCTTAATATGAAAGCTCTTGACATACAAATATGCATCGGTCTGATCCTGCGAGGCAAAGCGCCTGTCTATCCAAAGCACTGTTCTGATTTACTCAACGTAAGGAGACGCTTTGTTTTCCTATGGGAAATGCTATGAACACAAACCCAGAGGAGCGAGGTCGTTATGGGCTCAGCATGGGGAGAACAAAAACTTGCAGATGACCCTGTGAATAGCTATCACCCTGAAACCAAACTCCAGGTTCAAGCTGACTAAATGAATGCAATCGCCGCAATCGACAATAAAACCCATGATTAGTCACGCGGTGCTTGTTGTGTGGCAAATTCGGAAAACACTCGTTGTATTCAAAGTCCCTGAAGTTACCATGAGGCTTTGAACAAAGAACTCACTGAATAAATTCCACCTGAGTATGGTTAACTTCCAAGTGCCCAAATCATGAGATCCCAGTAATTATGGTTTCTAGCAGTGTTCGTCGGTTGGTCAGCTGGTGGAAGTAGTCAACAGACGCCGGTAGGAGCTCGAGCCAGGTAAACCTTCTGTTCCAAGTTCAGAAGTTTACCCATGACATTTCATCGATCACAATTGATCATCCTCTATCCACCATTAAACTAATTGATCACTAGACCATCACAGAGGTCCCGTATCACAAAACCCCGCACCGTATGTGCGACCCATATCCGAATAAGGTTATCTATTCCACTTGAAATGAATCGCCTAATTCTTCCATAATGGTTAACTTGTGATTAAGCTATTTATTTAGTATCGTTGCTAGCGAATTGAGCTTTCAAAATAAACTGTTATTTAGCCGTTTGTAGAAGGGTAGTCACTTCTCGATGGGAATAATTTTGTTTTTATTTGTTGATAGAAATGGGTTGACTTGGACAAAAAGGTCACGAATGCTTATAACGAGGCGAAGGAAAATGTCAAATTCCTTTCAACGGTGGAGAAGCTGTGTGTACCACTTAACCACACAAATCTAGTGAGTTTGGTTCGTTGCATCGGTGCTCATGGTCTTGTTCACATCTGTTCAACTGTGAATTGTATCTATGCCTCCTCTCTGTGTACGCAGAAACTGATGATCAAGAAAATGCCAAATTTACTCAAGGCCCTGGGGCTTATATACCAGCATTCCACATTCTACAACACTTTTTCCAATATGACAGTTTTGTTTGTAAAGGTAAGTTTGATATTTGATAGTTCTTTTCACACATTTTAATGCAAACTATCCAAATTTGGAAAGAGTTATATCGCACATACACACCAGTATAGTAATGTATCATAGCATAGTATATTCACCTGCTCTCGCTTCACTTGTATGGTGGTTTTTGGTCACCTCTAGCATTCAGCAATATATATAACACCTAAACATAGACATTACAGGAAAAACGACGAATTTAGGGCGCTTTCGTGTGACAAGTTACCCTGGTTTGCGAAATACGTTCATTTGCAGACTGATTCGGGTTTGCAGGGAGCTCGACTGATTCTCAGCTGAATCTCTCATTCGTTATGTACTTCAGCCAATGTGCAACACAAGTCCGCCTCGCAATTTATTTCGGACGATATTCGAGATATCGCCCCGACGGAGCACACTACTCCTAAGGTTATTGGAAACCCTTTGACACCTGATGAACGGTGATGTTCTTCTTGGAGCCCATCACGTAGGTGCAGTTCCCAAGCTTCTGTCAACGTCACATTTTACTCGAACCCAGATTGTATGCTACTCGAATATTATCCCGACTAAAACGTGAGGTGTTTTTTTGTACACTACATTTAGCTGAAGAATGTAGTAAGTGTGAGATTCAGTTGGGACTCAGCTAAGTCTCCCGTTCAATATAATGTAGTTTGCAAAGGGGTGCGTTTCCCGAATTATGAATAATTTTGGTCCAAGTGGAAGATGAAATTGAGAGAAATCCTGGGACTGTGCCTACCTGATTAGCCCTAAGATGGACAAATTTGGTCGTCGCTTGTGGGATAGTTTTCAGTTTTCAGAGTTTTCAGTTTCATTATGAGCAGAGTGCCCCTTCAAGACAAAATATGCTTATCTCTTCTGATCTCAGTGCTTGGAATGCTGAGGTGCGGAGAGCCGCGGGAAGCTGACAAAGACAATTATTTATGCATTTACTTTACCGGTCAACCCGGTTTTCTCCGCTATTCAAGCATTTTGACCTCTCACAATGGAAAGTAGATTCATGTTTGCCAGGCGTGTTGGATTACGTGACTCCAATGGGATCAGACTGTGCAATTCCACTGCCTTCTGCGTGAAAAGAGTTTTACCATATAGTACCCTATATACCCCTTTGTGAAAGAAATCGGGTTAGCACTAAGCACAATCCTTCTTTAATTGACCAAACTCGCAGGACCTAATCTAGAAGAATTCGTTTCGTAGAACTGTTTGTGCCGTATGTCCACTCGTGGTGTAGACTTGTCTTCTTTCTAATGAGACCCTGCTTCATCGAATGCTTCACGTCCGTCCGTTGTGAATCTGTTACCGAAAAGGACACCATTAAGAACCGTTTCCTTTTACAGTAGTTTTATGTAGTGGATCGGCAATGTGAAAATACGTTTTCTCCAAAAATCTACACAAGTTTCTTGGGAGAAAGCTTCATGTACACCTCGGAATTGGTGCAGACCACCCCGCAATAAAAAGAAATCCTTTAGAGTAAACTATTTTTAAGCCATACTTCCTACTAACGGTGATTAATCCTCGGAAATTCAGTCCAGCACGACCCAGCTTGAGAAACACTTACTTCTCTTAGGAGCATTGTCCTTTGAATGTCCGGTCTACACATGTGCCGATCTTTTTCTATGAGAGTTTCATCCTGAGGTTTACCACCCCGCGAAAAGTATTGAATTACCATATCTACTAGCATTCCGCTGTACCCTCAGACTTTTTTCGGAAACTGGGTATCCAAAGGTCTCACCCCGGTTTTCGTGGTCTGCTTAGACCTTTTTGGGTTACTGTTTCACTGTTATCAGCTTATAGTATTTGTCTGCTTTTCGTAGCTCTTTGACATTGAATGCATGCGACATTTTACTCATCATCAATAAACTGCGTGTCATTCTACAAATCTTTCTCAGCACAGTAAATGCTGTTAGCTTCGTACATTCAACTGCCAATCCTTTCGCACCGTGTTCTCACCAGTCGAATGGGTGGTCATGCACGAAATGGGTACCTACTTTCTAAAACTGGTTTGGCTTCAAATTTGACTGCCTATCTGTCAACCTGCTCTGTACGCTGCCTTCTGATTTGATTGAACATGAATGGGGTAAAAGAGAAAATCGTTTAGCTGCAACATCCTTTCCGTGCCTAGCTGCCATGTCACCCGAGGGAATCACGAGGGTTGGGATACTACCAGTTTGCCTGTCTAGATCAGATCAGATCACGATGCCGACGTTAGGTTCGAACCAATGAACTTCCAGTCAGTGGGTTCACGCCTTAACCACTGAACTATCCAGAGTTCTGATGGAGCAATAGTAACGAGCAGATTGAGACAACACTTGCGTTTGATCTGAAGTGTCAGAACTATTTCTTGATAGAGCGGAACCGTGAACTTGCGGGCACCACACGTATCAGAAGCAGAACAGCAAGCTTCCTGTAGTAACGGTGTTTTCCTCAGCTTAGTTCTCGGTCTGAGCCACCCAAGCTAGCGTTCACGTCAAAACAACCACCAAAGGTATACAAGATCTATTAATGCCCAAAACGAAGTCAAGAACAGTTGTACAGCGCTTCGTATATATAGCGTAAGCGGTTATAACTTTCTGGAAGTTCTGACGCGTTCTGGATGCGCCAGTCCCAACCGGCATTTGGCCAATACTGGGTCATGATTGACTGTTGGGTCCAGATGTCTGACCAATCAGATCTCGTCTTGATGACGGACCGGCAAGTGTCCCGAATACTTGGCCAATCTCGTGCGGGTCAGGCTTATCGGCCGTAGCAGCGCCTAAAGACGTGCGGCAAAGCGGGATCCGTGTGGAATTCTGTCTAACTAACACTTCCGCAGACACAAAAGTTACAATTGAGACAGGTAGCTGTTGAGTGAGCTCGTATTTTGTGGCAGTTTGAATTCACGATACCAGTCAATTCATACCGGCCAAATAAATCGCTGCAATTACGTAGACTGAAATCACAGTGGGGGTGTGATAAGACTTGCTTTCGAACAGTAAGTTCATATACAGTATAATGTCATAGTCGTCATGCAGGTGGATTTCAACCTCAGAATGCCTGAACAAAATTTTTTCGGTAAACGGCAGATGAAGCTAATAGCTTGTCTCATCTCATTTAACATTTAAATGGTATAGTCATCCGTTTGCGACTGGTTTCAAAGTTGATGGGACAAAATGTCATTTGTATGTACCACGATATCCCTGATGGTCTTCGACTTTCTTGGGTGGATAGCACGAAAGGTGCTATCGAAATTATTTGTAAACATTCAAATGTACCAAGGACACCAATCTGGGTGAAAATCATGTCAAATGACACCCATTCTCTAGTGCATCAAACTCCTTCATGAGTGTTCCACTAGTGCACTAATATATCCTTCATAAACCATATAATCCGTACAAATTTCTGGTGGGAACAAGAGACAAAGTGACTTATCATCATGACCAGGATTCAGTCGGCTACTCGATCGCTGTGATCACATTCACAAACAGTATGGTTTAAGCTAGTAATTTTCTTTGTTGCAGGAAGTGCTCTGCTATACCCATTGGTTTGTAACTTCATTGGGCATGGTACGTCTAGGCCATGAACAACAGCTAGGGCTGATGCTTACCGTGCTAAAATGTTTGGTTTCGTGTATCGTAAATCATCAACTACCGTTGTGTAACTTATACGGTAATACTTATGACTGAACCGTTGACCATTTTGTCTAACTGACGTTCCATCGCTGGGAGAAATTTCGGCTGCTCGAAAGGAGCAATTATGATGTCAGTGTCTGAGAAACAACCACTGAATTTTCGTCCTGTTAGCTGTAGATCATTACTGTCGAAGCCATGTGGCAATTTGGTTGGTGGAGAGGAATATGAAGACAAAAACTTCTCGGTGTTAAGGAGCCTAACTAGCCAAACATTTCATCACTCCAAACAAACACCGGTCTTCTTGAAAATGGCAGCGTTGTACAACTTTCTTTGATGGTTAGTGTCCTAGGTAGCCTCCATCCTTCTTTACCATATAAGTGCTTGAGCATATGATTGGCACTCCTGAAGCTTATCTGAATTTTTGGTAAAGATATCACTTTTCCATGGAGTGGTCTCGAGAATGTTCATTGCCACGAATTGCTCCGAAATTTATGGAACTCGGGACATTTTCCATTTACGGAAGTTAACTTCACGACCATGTCAGCAGTTTTTCATGGCTGCCCTAGTGGCCCTGGCGTTCAAGGGTCCTCCTTAGTAAGGCAACCTGGATAAACAATCCAGTTAACTATGGATGATGTCATTGTGATCCACTTCCGCCAAAGTTTGATCAAAAGAATTTTAATACCTCAGGTGCTGACATTTGTAAATGGATTTCCCGGGAGATGCTTGAGAAAGACCAGTGTGACACTTTTCATTGATTGAAATACTGATAGGTATCCTTACGAACTTTGTGGCCAGAGTGCGCTGTGACCCTTGGTATAACTTCTCAACAAGATTCGCTGTGGTTGCCTAACAGTCTCAGTTAAAAACGCGAAATTCTGCTCACGGTCGCACTCTCTGGCTGCGCTATGCTTACCTAACTAGATACGATTCAAGTGTGAAACCGTATTTCTGCATGCCTCCCGCACACTTTTAATTTTCTTATTTCCTCATAAAGGAAACTACTCACGAGGTTACTGAAAACTCCTCGACAGCCCACGACCGGTTTCCTTTTTTTTGCGTTTCACCAGGTAGGCGCAGTCCCCGAGTTTTCGTCAACCTTATGTTCTACTCGAACACTGATTTGCAAATGAGTGTATTTTTCGAAAACAGTGCAATTTGCGTTCGAGTAGAACATAAGGTTGACGAAAACTCGGGGACTGCGCCTGCCTGATGAGCCCCAAGAAGGGCGGAACAGGTCGTGGACTGTCGAAGAGTTTTCAGCAACCTTGTGAGTAGTCCCCTTTATGAAAATTATTAAGAAAGGTTTATTAATACAAATTCACCCATGAACTCCAAAATATTTGTGCACAAACAAATCACAGCACCAAAGTGCATAGGCAAATCCAGCATAGAAGCGTGTAGCTCGGTGACCTACAGCTCGATCAGATACAAAAGTCAAAAATCCTCGAAAGAACCCCTTTTTGTTGCCCCGTATGTGTCCCTTTGTTTTAAACT
Source organism: Opisthorchis viverrini (assembly GCF_000715545.1). Classification (NCBI taxonomy): domain Eukaryota; kingdom Metazoa; phylum Platyhelminthes; class Trematoda; order Opisthorchiida; family Opisthorchiidae; genus Opisthorchis; species Opisthorchis viverrini. The sequence continues at coordinate 914,565 of NW_008751807.1, forward strand.
TGAGTGTACCTTGAGCTTATTCATACTGTCTTGGTTTGCCACAACCTCCGCCTAGTGACCTCGCTGTCTATTTCACTACCGACAGATAACCAACCAGATCATTACATCTTGCAAACGCTACCTAACGCTGAACAACATCAAATCAATTTGGGAGCAAGATAGCGAGCTGATCATCAAAAAGATGGCCGAATGCATTGAATTGAATTTGGCCTACCAGGAGGCGTATCGAAATACACGGCAGGAGATGACTGCTTCGGCAGTGAAACAACCATTCAACTTTTCTGAAGTGCAGATTTTCGGCAATATGAACTTGTTTACGCAGCGACTGGAGTACCTCACTCGTGTACTGCAAACACTTGGACAATATGCGACATTGCGAGAGTTCGTATTAGAAGGTAGGCCTAAAAGAAAAAGAAGGGTAAATTGTTAGCAAGAAGCTAGCCTGCACCCTAATTATGATATATAGTCAACAGTGTGATTATTTACGGAACCAATCTCTGTCGGATTTCAAAATATTCTTTAAGTTTATAGATTAAACAAATGGTATGGACAGTGTCCTCTTCAGCCTGCTTTCTTTCCACAATGACTTGAATAATTGATGCGCAATGTAAACCTTTAGAGAGACTATTTGTTTTGATCACAAGTGCGGGATAGCATTCCATATAGCGGGAAAGAATGTTCTGGGTATAAAAACATATCACCTCAGCAAAACTAAACAGAAAACGCTTCGAGCTTTCATGGAATTTTATCCAATTTAGACAGCTGACAAAAAAAACTTTAGGGTCATCCGTATTCCACACTCCCAGTGAATGCGGATAGACAGATGACAGTTCAGCAAACAAATCCAAAATTTTCGGTGTAAAAACACCAAAGATTTGGAACCAGATGCAGAAAAATTATGCTTCCATGGTGCTTTTTATGTCGAAGAAGATTTTGGTGATATTTTCCAACATTTTGCCTCAGAACCTTTGGGACTCGCCCAGACACATTTTCGATTAGTATCTAGTAAGGGTTCTGAATAAAAATTGTTCATTTCTATCGTAAGGTCAGTAGTAGTGTGCTCTATTTGATTCCTAACAAATATAGGTCAGGACTAGAATTTGGCCAGTTCAAAGTCCCCAATAGATTGGACCGAAACCAGCTCCTGAGAGTATACAAGATATGTTGAGTAATGCAATGTTTTGCGCACATATCCCCATTTCTATTCACTCATTGAAATAAGTTATACCAAGTTTTTTTATGTATGGACATGCGCATATGGATATGGCACCGGAGTTTTCTCAACCGTTTAGTATTGTTCTCGTAGATTGAGGACTTTTCTAAACCCAGTACGAATGCATCAATTATGAGTGGGTAGTGTTGTTGGCAAATGTAAACGCCAGTCATGTTCAAAATATGCATACAGTAACAAACCCCCCGATAGACAACATCAGTTAGTAAGTCCCAGTTTGAGGTGTTATCATGGTTTTTGAAATACAATACTGATCAGTAATGAGACGCGTATGTGCAACAATGTTATGTGAATATAAACTTAGGTTCAAAGCGTTAGCTGTTTCCACTAAGCACAAGCTCTTCAGTACTCTCTGATCTCCGGTAGCTTAAACCTTTCACTTGTGCTGGCTTGATTTTAGAGAACCTACGAGGAGAGGCTCATAAGCATTTTTATATAAAGGATTTATTACACCTGATTGTTGACATTCCTCCCATTACAGGAAAAGAGCCGTTGATTACTAGACTGGATCGGTTGCATTCGATCATCACGTCTAAAAAGTATGACTACCTGGATCAGCGGAACCAGTTATTTGAGAACGACTATGAGGATTTCAAAGGCCGGATAGCTGAGCTACATGTAAGTGACGCGTGTGCAGATAGGATGACATCGTTTATCTCGCGAAGCTTTGCGAATATAAATGGTGATCGACAAAAGCTATGGAGCACTGATCGAAGCTTACTCACTTTAGCTCTTCAAACTGGATAAAACCATATTGTTCGTTTAGTTCTGCCTTCCAGTTTTTTGGCCGTTTTAACAAATATCCACATGTTTCGTTATGCGTAACATGGGCGCAACTAAATCACATCCAAGTAGTTGAAAACCACACAGTTTCCCAACACTGTAATAAAACACAGCTCGCTTATTTTGGAGGATATCCACTGACAGTATCAACATAAATTCTATCCTCTTGCACTGTCCTTCCAGGCCAACTTGCTTACTACGATTGCTGCTTACTTCCGTAAACCGTGTGGTTTGATCGCTCAAATCAAGCTACAAGAACGCCTTGAAACCTTGAAGATCCCCGAACTGGATCACAGGGAACGATACAGGAGTATCTGCAAAAGCTTGCGAAACGAAGTGGTTTCTGCGGCAAAGCTTTTCAAACATGGTATGTCTGATCCACCACTAGACAGGAACATGCCACCTTTCGCAGGTAAGTCGGCCCTGTATCAACCTGGTCATTTTTCCCACTTCGAATATCCGAACGAAAGCGAACACCCAGATTGACTCCATGAAAATTAGTGCGGTTCCTCCTAAACAAACTGATTCTTAAATTCTGAATAGTGAGGTTATGGTCCCTTAAAGGTCCCCCGCTCCGAGCGGCAATTTTCCTCCTGGAGAGGCTACTCTGTCACGGCCAAACTTCAGCACTCTTATGCGACAGCTCTAAGCTTCGAAAGAAACTGAAAGATTCCATCCATCCAAGCTGTGGCACCACTAAGCACGGAACACAAACAAGATACTGTGAGAAATAATGACAGTCTGGGGTTACATTGGACACATGATTACCTACTGTTAAAACTACAAACACATACGTCCCGTTTGACAGCGAAAATACCTCAACCGGATGTGACCAAGTGAATTCACTTTACCTTACCAGACCATGGGACATATCGGCGCCAGTAATTTTGTCAGCTCGCTTAACAGAGGTTTGGTTATAAGCTCAACCACTGATCTTCGTAGAAAAACGGTCGATTTAATGCTGTATACATTCGAACTGCGAGTCATTTATCTCAGTAGGAAGAAATAACTTTCGTAGGAAGCCGCCTAATCACTGGAGAATCGTGGGGAAAATAGGTGAGTAAAGGTTGAAAAAGTATCTTCCATGTGTTCATGGATGAAGAGTGTGCGCAAGATTTCAAGAACAGGGACAGTGTGTGGATCTGAACCCGGTTGTCGAACTGCTAATTCACAATGTTCCAAATGGGTTACTCGGGTTTTTAAAGATCGATGAAATGGTTGAAGTATCGATGGAAAATAATACGGTAAACAGAGCTTCCGTTGTGCGTGGCTAGTGAGCGAAGAGCATGTGCGCCATTGTTACATCTCCTTTAATGCAACACATTGACGATGATTTGAATAAAAATATCAAGCACCAGTAACATATCGTTGTTCAGCTTCCGGAGTAAAATAGACACTCCGTCGCATGACTACTCACTTATAGGTAATTTATTTGCAAGCAATGAGTAGAGCGCGGTATCCAGGGGATAAGATTTAAGGAGTAAACTACAAAAACTATCACGTTGTTCTATGACTTAGTTGATGAAGATAACAAAAGTGGTACGACGACTGTAGTTGTATAGGCAGGCAATGAAGCATTTGGAAACACAATTTCATCGCCAGTTTTCTGTTGAGGAGCACTGGATAGATGTTTCATCCGTATTGGTACGCAGCAGCAGTGTTAATCAGCAAAGGTAACTACAATGCTGATCAGTCACTCGTGGCCGAACGCTTAGGAACCTGGAAGTCGGAGGTTCGAGTCTCAGGAGTTTCACGAGGCGCACACCTCTGATGATTCCTGCTGTACAGCGCTTCTGGGCCTCTCAGCCATAACTGGTTTCACTTGCAGGACGAAATTTCTAATAAAATTCCCAAACCTCCGCACATTATCAAGTTCCTTTTAACTACTTAGTTTAGCGCACCTGTGACGGTAATACATGTGGCACTCAGTAATCGCACTCAGCCCCAGACACTAAGCCTAGTCAGTTTATGACCTTTTCTGGTTGTCATACTGCGATATACAATAAAGCCTGTCAGTCCACGCCTCGTTTTCACCACGGCATTAAGCTGGATTGTTGGTCCCACTCGACTGGGCAATCACCAGTGATCGGTTGTATGCGATGGTGAACTTAAAAGTATGCCTTTTCGCTCACCCTTTAATCTTATTCCCCAGGGTTGAGGGAAGTCTAAACAGTTCCACATATGGACGGATACAAACTCATTGTCACTTTGTTGAACCTGCGAATAACCAGCTGAAATAGTTCCATGTGCCATGTAAACCCGGAAAGGGGTGATACCTCATTGTTTTCGGTCACATGGCCAACAGCAAAATCTTATTTGATGGTGGGGTGGAACAACTGTAGTTCACAGACGTCAAGACAATTTTTCATTTAACGATTGAATATCACTCGTACTAGATAATTCAACCTCTCTCCCCTAACCACACATGATCCACAAATGAATACACGTGACCCAAATTCAGACGCAGACTGAATCAACGCATCTCATCCACAGGAAAACTGTTCTTTTGTGGATTTTTCCAGTCCCTGAATGAATGGTTGCATTGTATTCACGGATCGGAATAACCAAACAAATCGTTTCTATTCAGTCAAAACAATATCCAGTTGAGTACAATTGAACGATTAATGCACAAAGCTAACGGCCGTGTGTTATCCAATCAACATATTGGTAGTTAAAACGGTAACCATTGTTTCACCTTTGCTTAACTAAGCTGCAGTTAAGGTGCCTTTTTCCTGCTTCAGTAGTATCCCATTTTACAGTGTTATTTCGTTCTCTATATGCCTAAACCTTACGCCCCATCTACTAACCCAATTCCCAGAGGTGTCGTCTACAGTATTACTGTACGGTATGTTCAAGAGACATGCCAGTACTCAGTTAGCCCATTTATGACATAACAATTTTCTTTGGCACTTGGATTTGCGAAATACACCCACGCAAATTACTTTAATGTCAAGGGAAGGCTCAACTGAATCTCTCGTTAATGATGGGAAGAGGCTTCTGTGTAGCACATTTAGTTGGAGAACATCATGAACGAAGGATTCCATTAAGTCTCCCTTTACGACCAAAGTGGTTTGCAAATAACTGTATTTCGCCCATTTCGGACCATTCGGTGTTCAAGTAGAATAAAGATGATGGAAGCTGGTGGAATTTGTTTACCTAATAAGAGAAAAGTCGATTACCGGCCGTTGAAGAGTTTGCGGAAAAACTTTGAGTATCATAGCAATGGTCATATTCAGTAGAGATTTCATGCTGTCAGTGAAATATGTCTATGTCGAAAAGCCAAAAATTATTGCACAGCTGGTTCGTCCTTGTGGGGAATCCTCAGCAGTGTGCATCTCATGTGCATCTCTCATGATACTCAGTGCTTCCAACACGAGACTGTCCGGCCAGGGCTGAGCGCTCATCCGTTTGGTCACCTGTTTGACCAGCAGTGGGGTTAGCTCTCACAAGGACAGAACACGACGCCACCCATGCTTCAATAACGGAAAACCACATCGCGTGGTCACGTACTGACTGGCTCCTCGAGTGACGGCTTCTCAGAATGAATTTTCACAACTCAGTGAAATTGTCTTTTCTCTGAGCTGCTTATTATTTCATAGTAAGTATGCAGCTGGATTAGTTCCAGTTCCATCGCCGGACTCGCTCCTGTTTTGTAGCTTCTGAAGAATACGATGTGATGAACAAAACAATCAGGTCTGAAATGGAACTCAACCGCACTTTCCTCCTTCACAATCAAGCAGCGACACCGTATATCTAAAAGTTCAAGCGTCACCTAGGGGTTAACAGTTTTGGTTCAAGGCGGTGTACAGGCTACTTTTGTTTATTTCGTCTTCTGTTGACCACGGCAAAGCGTGAGTTCGCTTAACCGACCTCATGGTTTAATGCCTGAGTGTCTCTGAAGAAAGAGTGCGAGAGAGAGCGAAATTACCTCCTCATCGTTATTTGCGTTGTGAGAGCGTCTACCATGGTGATTCTTCCAACAGCGTTCTCTCTGCTAAAATCCATTTAATGTACAGTTACTCTCTTCTATTAAAGGAACCTTCGGTGGTTCAATGACATGTTGCCAAATATGGGCATGCAACTGTTTGTAACAGTTATCCTCCAAGCTGTTCTGCAGGCTAGTCAATATGAATAAATCCATACAAGGTAGGACATTAGATCCGTCGTCTAGAATCACACAGCCGCTAAGTAAGGGCATTTTTAGTACCCTGCTAAATCTCCACTTATTTCTTTATCCACCTGTATGCCTAAGAATCTGCAGAGAATTTTGTAACCTCATGTTTTCGAGAACGTGTGTTTTCAAAAGGAGTGCAATTTCAGCCGACCACGTTAATACGCGCTGTTCGGGGGAAAAGCCCTCCTCTGAATGTCATATAAGTAAATGGGTAAACTAATTGAAATCATCCGACGTGTGTAACAGAGCAACAGCTATATTTTGTTACCCCAGGCACTAGGTGTGCACGACCTGATACAATGGAAAGTAAAATTTACCTCAAAATGACATGCGTCCAATAGCAAACCTTTCCTGATTTTTTAAGACTAATCCACTTTGCTTCCAACATGGTATTATTATCACTACCTCCAAAGGTTATACCATTGTTTGCCCTTCATTTCAGGTCGTATTGCCTGGGCACGTTCCCTTTACCGACGTCTAGAGGAACCGATGAATGCACTTGGGAAAAGAGCACCCAAAATACTCCTCACGGAAGAGGGACAAGCGTTGGTGGCACAATACAACGAAACGGTTGGGAGCCTTGTTGGATATGAGATTACGGTGTATCAGACATGGAGTAAAATGGTGAGTTTGTTTTATCAGTTGAGAACCATTAGTTTAGCACGAGCAAACGCTGAAACTTCTAGTATAGGAATGAGCTTCTGTGGTGGTGATTCGGTTCTATCAACGAGGCCAATCTATGCTGAAAATCCTAGAAGCACTGTACAGCTGTTTCATCATTGTTGGTAATCACCAGCAGCACACATCTCACGAATCTCCGGAGAGTCTCAAACTCACGATTTCACTGCTAGCAGTTGGAATATTTAACCTTTTGGCTACAAGTATTTGATAAGTAGTCCGATTAACCCTCAGTTAGGCTGCATATAGCGCCGCTGTTCCTTCAGTCAGGGGATTCACATCATGTGATCACACGTGATGTTGCTCGCGGAGCCAGTCAACACTTGTGAACACATGATGTGGATCCCGTGATTAGAAGGAAGGGCGGCGCAATATCCCATCTAAGGGAGAGTTAATCACGCTGCTGACCAGTCACTCGTGATCGGTTGAATGTTCCAACCACCAGCCAGGAAATCGTGAGTTTGAGTCTCTCTAGAGTCTTGTGAGATGTGCACTGCTGATGGTTGCCAACACTGATGAAACACTCATCCAGTGCTTCTCGGTTTTTCTACACAAACTGACCGCACATTCAGGACAACATTTTCACCGAAATTCCAAAATCTCCTCATGGGGCGAACAATAGTTTCTTTACTCACAGACAATGCTAGAAAGTATGGGACATTATTTATTGGTTCCCATCAACACCCTTGACCTGTCCTACAGATGCATACAATAAAGCAATACATCATGGTTTCCGCCTTACACAGATACTCTTTCTCTGGACTCAAATTTTACGTGCCTGCTTTTTTATCGTCTTGAGGAGATATAGCACAAAAACCTGTCGATTAACCAGAGGGCTGGCCTGGATTGACCAGACTAATATGCGTTATAAACGCATGTCTCGCTCTATCGCGATTTCACTTATCAACATCTTTTTACGCAGCTTCTGAGGAAGATGGCAAGCATGTCCTCCTCTGTGATCATATTTGTCAAGGAACCGGCACCATTTGGTAGGCCCTATGTGAATATGGATCCGGAGGTTCTCGGTCTACTTCGAGAAATCGAATGCCTCGACAAGTTGCAATGTCCCATTCCGAAAATTGCCGAAGAGTTCTGGTTGAAGGGAGTCGGTCTGAAGGACAGCTTTGAACACCTAAAGGTATGCACATTGTAGTTCTCTCTGGTCCCAAGAACTGGTATGCCATTTTCATAACATGATTGGCGAGGACATCATTTTTGGATTCAATAGATCCCTCACCATATTAAGTTAAGTTATGAGACTTTCAACTTCATAAAACAGAGTAGTAAAACAGCCTTTGTCTGTCTACGAAGAATCCAGCTTCCATCACACTTTCGTATTGGTTTCTTTTCCAGTTACTCTGCAACGAATATGTTCGAATCACAAAGATGGTCCCACAAAATGTGACACTGTTGGTTGCCCCAACTATACAATTAATCAATGCTGCGTTGATGCCCGGCATTACTCTTCATAACTGGACCAGTTTCGGCCTAAAACCATATACGGAGGTCAGTTTAGCACACAAAAATGTCAATGTCCCTAGCACTGTGTAGATTAAAAAGATGTATTATCTCAGTCGGTTTTGGTTGCACCATGCGTTTTTTAGTTATGATAGAATATTCTTTCGTCGACGCTGATTGGGCACGCGAATGTTATATACTCATCCTCAATGATGTCTTCGCACTTGACATGGACATCGTACACCTGCCCGCACATAAAATAAAGCAGTTACAGATAATGTCTGTAAACGATGCTTTTGACGAATCTAATCTGGTCTCATAGGAAGGCTCAGTTGGATCACAGTTTGATCTCTTCTTTATGTTATCCATCAACTAAATGTGATTCATACAATCTGTCTCACATTTCAGTCGGGACGATACTGGAGATATCGCGGCATATTTGCTTGATAGAACATAACTCAGCTGGGAATCAGCTGAGACTTTCGTTAAAATCTGAATGACTTATAAATGGGCACAGTTCGTCAACTGTGCACGATTTGGGTTCAGGTAGAAAATAAAGTTGACGGAAACCAGGATACCGCGTCTAACTGACGATCCCAAGAAGGATGAAATAGGTTGTGGGCTGTCGAAGAATTCTCAGCAACCTCATGAGTATTGCATTAAATCTATATAATGTGTCACGACATTCTGAACATCGTGCCAACTGGAACATGGGCTGTCTGGTGCCGCTCATTCAGAACATCATAAAAACGATTGATTCACCTGATTTCCAGGTCAGTCTCCCGTCAAAATCAAATCGGTATGCGAATGAGTGTGTTGTGATAAATTCGCGCAATTTGGGTTCGGGCAGAACATAAGGTTGCCGGAATCTCTGGGACTGCGCCTACCTGATGAGCTCCAAGAAGGGCGAAACCAGTCGTGGCTGTCGAAGAGTTTTCAGCATCCTTATGAGTAGTGTGCTGGGTCACACTGATGTTTTCTCATTTGAGCACGTAAAACGCTGAGGTTCGGAAAGCTGCAGAAAATTGTAAAAGACGATAGTTTACCCACTGTCCTGGAAAGTGAACGTCTTTATTATAAATACTGTGGTTCATCTACCTTTTTACGTCAGTGGGGATAAGAATGAGTCGACCCATAGCCAAACTGTTCTCCAAAGAAATGCAATTCCTTCTGAATGTGATGCGTTTAGTTGACAGAAATCTGAATGAAATTCTGATTGCACATATTGCTTGACCTTTCTCTCACCCTGGTCAGGTCTGGCGATAAGTATTGTCCATAGGCCGCACTGAATGGTCTGCATCAGCCGACTAGTTGGGTCCACGATAAACTGCACGTATGGTCTTCACTCAAACGTGGAAGCATACCTTGTTGGTCCTCTGTCATCGAAAAAACTGAGCTGGATGTTTAAGGTTTACAAATAGTGAGTCGTCGATCGCTCTAAGTTCAGCCGTCGCATACACTCTAACAAAAGCAAACAGTATGAACCCCTCCACTCAAAGACCGTATGATACCAATATGAGATTGTTGCGGTGCATTCTGCCATATCCAGCCATCCTACCTGTTCGCAATGCGCGGTCAGTTGCAATCGCAGGAAAAAAATAAGATCAGATACCACCACGAGGTCAATGCCAACTTGGGTCGTAAATGGGTGACTGAAACACTTGGAGAGACTATCATTTAATGGCAGCAGCTACAAGGTACCAAACTAAAAGTGGCTCATACGGAAGAAGAGCTCACATAGCAAACGAACCTACGCTGTGAGAAGTCATCATTTGGGAAGCCAGTCAACATGTGATTATGTGATGTGAACTCCATATTGAAGGATGACTGGTTCTATATTCTGTCGACTTATTCACACTGCTGGTCAGTCGCAAGTATCCGAAAGGTTTACTTTTCACCTGCTAGTCTGGAAACTGGCGGTTCGAAATCTTCGAAAGCTTAATGGTTTTCAATAAGGATCAATGAGCTGTACATATGAGTGCACAGGTGGCGATAGCCATAATACAAATCAGAAGGTGTATGTGCACTAATAGAAGTTTTTGTATGGTTGCGACACGTATAAAAATGAATACAATGCGAAATGGGAGCAAGTCGAAAGGGGAACTTATCGTATATGAGAGTCCCTTCGTAAAATTCCGGACGGTGGGAACGTGTTTTCTTCGCAGTATGGCTGCTACATGTGTTCCATGATTGTCCGTGGACTTGGAGTGTTTGGCTGACTCCTTGCTCCCTGCGCGCGTGCGAGTCTGTGTCCTGACTGGGTTCCGTTTCCCTTTATGTAGGTCCCAGTGCGTATACGTGGGCGCGTCGGCACATGAGTGGTTGCTACGCTGACTAGGCGGTGCAGACAGTCGATGTCCGATGAGTCAGCTTAATGCGACGTGTTTGTGCATTTGTGAGAAAAAAGACAAGCCTCGCGATCCAGTGAGCGACTGTGAGTTGAACAGTCAAGTATGTGGGTGACGGGGTCGCTACATACAGCTCTTCTCGGCTTTTCGGTATACAATCACTTCACTCACAGGACGATATCTCCATCGGAACTTTCCCAATCTCTCCATGCTATCTTCATACGGACACAGGTTGTAGGGCCTGACAACGAATTCAATTAGCCATTGAAGTGTTCGCATGTGAACCGTCCTTGAGCACTGACCTACGGACTATCAACAATTTTTGGTAACATTCCGTAGCGTTGGGTTTTGTTTTAAGTTGATTGGTTCTTGTCAATCTCCCCAGATCTCACCACGACCCTTTCAATATATATTATTGGGATCCCAATATGTATATTCGGGTTCCAGCTACTTAAGCGAATACTCGACAACACTTATTGTATACAGTTATTGTAAGATAAAACTAACCATTGGCATTTATCCCTATTGAAATACGGTGCGTGAGTTATGCACATGTGCGGACAACGTCAGGCAGCTTTGCACACCACCTAGAGATTGAAATGAGGATGCAGGCATCCCCGTCGAATAACCATTACAGAATTCTTCTCACCAGTACAAGAAACAGCTCAAATGACAGTTTTCACCACAAACAGTCTATCAATTCTTCTGCCAAGTACTCAGACTGAACTGTTCATGTGATTCGGACTGAAAAATCAATTATGACTGACCTCACAGTAGAGCTGAAATGAAAATGCTGAAACGATGGATAAGATCATACATTTAAGGACATCCCCCATAAGAAGGCCTCGACTCTGCCTTTGCAAGAAGACGGTAACCAAGTGTGGGGGCTACCGAATGTGCTGAAATGTCTAAAATGGTTTAGACAACGTTACCACATACAATGAAATAAAGTATCATGCCTATGCATTTAAAATAATTATTTTGCCGGCTCCCAATAACCTCATGAATAAATGAACGAGAGGCTTTTGTGAGTTGATGTACAGGAATCTCCGTTCCAGAACATCTGTTAGGAACATCCATGAGCGAAAGAACCTACTGTAAACCCCCCGCTCCTCAGTCAATTCAGCCTGAATGATGAATGGTTGGTCGGAAAAATTAGTGAACGGTCTCGGCAACAGAGCAACATCCACAATCTTCTTTACAGTCGCTATATTGACTCTGTGCAGTTTTGTATCCTGGCAGAGTTTGAGAATTAAATTATTCCATTTCAAGCTGAGCTGTGATGACTCTGACTGGGTCCCTTGTTTGGGCGGGACAAACTCCTGTTTTTCATTTCGGATAACTGTGCTCATCAACCATAGGAGCCATACATGATGTACAGCTTGATTTACGGAATTGTGACGTCATGTAACCAGATTCGAAGGAACTTTCAGCTGCTCCTCCGAGTTATACTCCATCGTCACAGACCGTGAGCTCCAGCCGGTTCAGTTATAGTACTATGCAGAAACGAGGAAAATTCTTCCACGACTATCATCCCATTATTGGTCTCGGTTTGAGAGATACTCGTTGTCAAAATAGGCTGGTTCGAATAGAAAATGACAGCCGACCACTGTCGATATTCACCAGTGGGTGGTCGTGGCCAACACGAAATTTTACGGACTACCAGGGCCACATCTCACAGGCAAGTCTGGTATCCAGAATGTAAATGCATCGTCGACGGCAGTCGTTTCTTGGTTTTATAACATGACTAATATCAGAGGTTGCAATCTAGTGCCTTGACCGCAAACCTTACGTGTGGTTGCCTTATATCAGTGTCGACCATGTGAAATTCAAAACAATAAGAGGTGGTTCTTGAAGATAGAGACATGCTACAATGTACCGATTGATCTGGCGTCCGCTGTCTTCGAACTGAAATAATCTGAAAAAGCGGTGAACTTAGCACATCTCATTCGCACATGCTAACATTATCAGTGCTTGATAGATGTTGTAAGAGTGGACAAGACAAACCAAATTCTACACTGATAATAAAACTATGTGCGAAGGTATAAAAAGTACGAAGAACGTTTGGTCTGGAGGGAAAAACTATCTGGGTGAATGAAAATTCCAGTTACTAATTAATATCATGATTTTTGCAACAATAAAGGATTGTTCTGCACACTTTATCGTAAATTTACTTCAACTGAAGCCTTTCCCCGGTTGTTGGCTTCTCTGGAGAGCTCAGCAGCTGATTTTCAAGCGTCCTGTTACCATTCAAGCACACTTCTTCACTGCGCTGTTGGATGGGCAGCTTTTCTTAGCTAAGCTGGTTATGCCATATGTCCCTACTACGATGGGCTAGCAATAATCCAGGGAGCTGCTAGCAGAAGTTCCACATGCACAGTCCATCTGAGTTCACAGGAAAGTGGCACATAGATTGGTCTTACTTTTCTCCAGCGTTTTTTAAATAACCTTTTCTAGAAGACGCTATTAACATCCCACAAAAGACTGCGGATTTAAGGTTTGCAGACAGTCCTTCGTAACCTCTTGAGAAATTTGTATGAAGAACGTCCTAAACTTCTAAAAGGCTGGAAAAAACCCTGTCCGTCCCACAGTTGTCTTTTGATTATATACTAATGTTTGGTATAACAGGAAAAAGCAACGCATGTTGTTCACTGCTCCAGCTCTCATCATCTGTATCCTACAAAACCGTTCTTTTATGCAGGAAGTCTTCAGGCAACTAAACCGTTTTGAACATATGTTAGATCAGGCGAAACAGATTTATGAGAATCGCATTACCGGCGTTCTCAAACGTATCACAAACTGCCAGCTAATCAGTCTCCCGGAAGACCCGAATTCCCCTTTGGAAATGATGGAATTGGTCTATCAAACAAAACAACAAACAAAGAAGGTTTCAGAGGAAATCGGCTCGCTCAGTTTGAGTGCATTATGTGCCGCCATGGAATACATCAACGGGCTTATGGTTGATTACGATGAGTTTTTGGAAAAGCATAATCTTGTCACAAAAATTGATGAAGAAATGAAAGTGAAGCGCATCTTGCTTGACAAAGGTCAGGGAACCAAAGGTAGGACATTTTGCTTTTCTTTTATCTCCAAACTGGATAAGAACTTCCATCTCCGTTCCAATATTATTATTAGTAGTAATGTAGTAGTGTATTATCTGTATTTGGTCATTGTAAACTATAACATATCCTGCTTCTTTTTATCTTGGTCCCAAATTTCTGACTAGAAATCTAAAGACGGCTGTTGAAGAAAACAGGATGGTTTCAGTAGCGCTTCTTGTGAAAAGCCCACCTTTCTGTAGAACAGTTTGAACTCAGTGGGTCCTGGGATCTTTTTTCCGAAAGGACAAGCATGCTTCTGTCAGAGTACACCAGTGAATCCAGTATATTCAAATCCGTGGCTTCCTAGACGATTTAAGAGACAGAGCAAGTGGATAACGGGCAGGTTTAGTTAACTGGGTATATCAAACAATTCAGTGGAAACAAAACTAAAAATGGCTTTTACGTCGATTCACTGAAGGCAACCAAAGCCACCAGAATTGTATCACCATCGATAGTGAAGCAGTGATCACGAACGATTTCATTAGTTGGCCATCGTGGGGTTCAGACTAAGTCACAACACCACTGAATCGAATGTACTAACTGTGCACGTTATACAAACCAAACAGCTGTTTTCGTGAACGGTGCCTGTTTACTGCTCGTTCGGTGAATCGGTAAGGCAGGCGGTTCTCAGCAAGTGAATGAAAATCATGTGACTACCTCACAGATTTATTCATGTCCTTCAGTTCGCTTCATAACCGCTTGTGAACACCAAAATTTTAAGGCAAATTTACGAGAATTCGAGATGAATGGCTCTAAAATCCTCTGAACAAAGACTTCTATCGAGATGGACCGTACATAAATGTACCTAAATGTATTTACCGCGAGCATCTGATGCTCACTGTTTGTAAAACTTTGGATCTTTATCTGGTTTACGTATGCAAGAGGGTAAAGGTTAGTGTAGAATTGTCTGCCGTTGGTGTCGCATGGTGTACTTTTCAATTCATCTCCAGTGTCCCGCAAGCCGATAGCGTCCGTACCAGATGCATCAAGTAAGGGATCTCCGGAAGACATGACCAACGACGTGCCAAAGCAAACCGGAAGAGGTTCACCTGACGCAGCAAAAGGGACAGTAAGTGCTACTGAATGGTCTGCTCAACCAGAATCTCAAGTGGGCGGGCCGTCTGTTCGCACTCAGGCTACTCACACACAAACAATGCGGACCGCGATACAGATCGCCAACGCTGCGGATGACCTCATGAGCTATTTGGGCCAGAAAACAACTGATGCAGTTTGCCAGGCTGTGCGAGCAGCACTGGATCGTCTATGGAATATCATGGCGACGAGAGAAGCTGCTGTTGCACTGAAGGATGTCCCTTTTGGTAAAGCAGTTAAATGTGGTGAGTGGAACGACAAAACTTCCATAACTTTAACACTCCATCAGCTGAGGTTTTCGAATCACTCAGTAAAGCATCTTTAAAGCGCAATCCAGGCTGGAGCGTAATAAGATCCAGACAAGCATATGCCTTAAGGTAACCGTATGGCCAATCACCCTGTAAAGGAAAAATAACTCTTCCGTCCTTAACTTGGACCAGCAAACCTAATGCCTGATCTGAAGCAACACGCTTTCCTAAGTGTGCGCTAGCGACTAACCTAACAACCTTGATAACAAGAGCTCAATACCTGTAGTTCTTTTGAGTTCACTGGTGACCCACACAATATATCCAGTCCAAATTTAACCGCTGGGACAGCACTAAATCTGAATCGATGTCAAGATGACGTGTATTTTCACTGACCGAACCAAAACCATTGATGTGGCCATAAGTGTCGTAATTGTGGTCCTTATATTAGAGACGTTAGGTTAACCTTTGTGCTTTTTTTAACAATTTTTTGTCTCCTCCGGCTCTCCTGAAAGTTGAGATCATTTGAATGGGGCACTACAGCTGGCATGAACTTTTGAAGCCAGTTCACGATATCCTGTGAGCAAAGGCAGGAATTTTCTTTCTTCTCGATCCACAAGTTCTTTCCCACGTGCTATAGGATAATTGAGCGTTTGATTGAGGGACACTCAAACAGACCGTCTATTTGATTTATTTTATCATATTCTACATTATAAGTATAATCACCACCAATACACGATGCCGTACACGACTACACTGATACACCACACCACTGACCGCATTCCGATTTTGGGCCCACCTCACATACTATTGCACTGGCAAAAGCTGGTTCGCAATCTATGTGGGTATTATTCACACATGACCCTAGTGCTATTTAGCGAGTACCAGGGTATATGTACTTGCGTGTTCACAGAATGAGCTCCAACTAGACGACTATTTTATCTATCACACAAAAGTTCAAGATTAACTAGCATTCAGGAGGCTATGTCGGCAGGACGAGCACAACGTAGTACAGCACGTTATGGTACAACTGCCAATTTAGCACCGGTCGCGTACATCATCTAAACATATCCACAAATGCTCCTGAAACACTGGTGCTTTGTCCACCCGGTTTACATGCAACCGCTAGAACTGCAGTACTGTTTGAAAAACTTGTGATAACTACCGTGTGTTTTTCTTCCTTTTCGCAAGCAAACTAAACCGGGAGTTTTGAGACCAAGTATGGGTGAAAGGCATAAAATAAAGTGGTTGAGTGACTCAGTAGCTCGAGAGCGTAAGATAATGAAAATCACAAGGGTTGAATGCCCTTTAACTAACCTATTGGAGAGGGTCGCCCCGAGAAACTACCTCCACAACTGCAGCATGGGTGATAAAAAATAGCTAGAGTTTCGACTGCAATGCTACCACCATGTTCTCTTTTGAACAAGCTTTTAACATATGTTCATTTGTACCAAGTAAGGAATAAAACATATCTTTCGGAAATTGCTGTTCGAATCGACGGCGTTCATACGTCAAGCCCTTGTTGCATCCACCGATGTCTGGTTGTTTTCTATCGAATTTTCATTGGGAGCATACGATGGAACATGACTGGTGTAGCTGGATGCCAACAATGCTGTGGTTATCGTTCATTAGTCCGTCCAGTTTAGTATAACCTGTGGAATCTCCTCAAATATCTCCTGTTCTTTTCTCCCCATGATTACCGATCACAGCATAAGCTGTACAGGAACAGATACAAACTATTTACGCAAAGCGCCTAGAAAATAAGAATGCGAAGGTGGTGCGAAGTAGCAATTTAGTTAACATTGACCAGCCATGCAAATAAACGCTCTGTAAAGTCTCTCATCCGGGAACTGTTCATATATCCAGGAAAGACTACTACGGAGAGATTACATGACACAGATTGATCTCAACTGGCCGGTAACTAATAGTTAAAAATAAGCGACCGATTTATTCCACCTATATGTAAAGTGTTGTAACAGCTACTAGTAATTTTTACCTATTCCCATCAATTAGGCCTAACCAGGTACTGATTACCTATGAAGTGTTGAGATTAAATTCACAACTCATTGAGCTATCATTCGAAATATTGAGCTAGGCAAAACTGTTAAAAAGATCAATACATGAGTAAGTACGCAGGAGGGAACAAAGCATCCTTCACTTTTGAACATTGAAATACATCATTCTGATTCATCTTCTATCGCTTTTGCCGGAAAATTCCAATATGCCTTCTTTCATTCTTGGACTATGTGGAAGTTACGGTGACCCACATATTCTTGGTTTGATACCATGCTCTGGATGTTCTCGGTGGGTTTCAGGTCCGGAATAGGAACCGGGCAATTTAAACACCAAATAAGTTGATACATAAATTCGATTCTCCACCTTGTGACAATGAGCAAGAACAACGGTGGGTATGGACAGGCTATCAGGCCTGTCGCATGCGTCTCAACTACTGATAATAAACCTGAAGAGTTAGTTACCCGGTGTTTCCAAGTGCCAGTCTGCTATCCGGAGTTGATAAATGTCCCTCTGATGTTGTAGACTTTCCTCTCCAGCACAACAAAAGAGCCAGTGTGGTGGTTTTGACCACATACCTTCTTTCCTGAGATTATTCCAGTAACACACTTAGCCACTTGGGTCGTCCTGGATTGAAATGTTGTGTACTGTTCTGGGTTGATCAGCAGACATCTTGTAAACAATGTGGAGACTTTGGCCGGGTATCACGCTGTCCGTCATCTTCCAGATGCTGCACAACATAGCCAGTTATCGTCCTCCTACTTCCACAAGCCTATATGACTCGCCGTACGTCTAGTGTATTCCACTGCAGAGCACCAAGGGAACGAGTTAACTAACGTATTTCAGGCGTAGACAGATACCCCACATTTGAGACTGAAGTAACACAGACGATTGATTGTGAACCAGGTTCGGAGTGTTGTGACCGGGAAAACTTTGTTCAAATTGGTGTAAAGCCTTCTATTCGGCAGATCGGCTGGTACGTCATCCTTAGACAGAAGGCTCATGTGAATAGATTTACTTTCAGCTGTGGTGGTAACCGCATCAGCTTCTCCCCTGTTCAACTGCCTCCTAATAAAATTATCGGGGAACACTTTGTCCCTCAGAATGTTGGTTAGAGTTAGGATTTCCTGTTCTGGAGCAACTTCAGAGAATATTTTCCCCGCTCTGTTAGTAAGGCTGTGGATCAGATTACGTTCCTGTTAGTAATACGAAGCTGTTAAAGCTGCTGTTTTGCGCGGACCATGTAGGCTTTCGGGACACCCATCGTCTCAGCATGCCATCGTGATGTCTTTAAAGGCCAGTTTCCAGAAGGTGGAGGAATTTATCGTTTTTTCTTTCCGAGGTGAACTGGATTAGCGGGTGAGCCTTGTCGAACTATTGTTGAAGCAAGCGCATCTCCGTTTGAGCTTGAGAGATGAATGTTGATTCATGGATTCAATAAAGGATCATTCGGTGTGATCTTACTGTTTACCAACGCCTCCGTAAATATAACTGTTAATTACTTATGTAAGTACATTCATGCAAACAAATTTTAGTTGCTCATTCCAGTCCTCCAGTTGTGAGAGCTACTCTTGTGATGCACACTGAATGTGCAGTTATTCTTCAACGGCACGCTCCACTAACAAACCGATAGGGTCACCATGGGCTCGCCACTAATCCTCGTGCTAGACAGCATTTTCACGGTCTTAAGCGATAAACAATAAAGCACTCAAAAACGTTTGAGGATGCCGTGTGGGAACACTGGAGATCACGAACTCGAAGGTGACACTGAACAACTGATTTTTCCACTTGGTGCCACTGGAACATAGCAGAGTCGAAGACGATGATATCAAGTATTCCAAAATGATGGATACCCAATGCAATCGAAACCAAAACAGTCCGTCAACACAACCAGAAGGACTGCGCCTCTAACAATACTGACAACATAGAGTTCAAGTCACTAGCACAGCTACAAAACTCTCTGGAGATCAAAGAGAAAAGAGGTTGCAATGAGATAAAGTGTCAACTACAGACTTCAATGCAATGAATACGGAAAGCAATGTGTTGATGAAGCTTTCAGAAGGCTATCCACCAAGTTACATAAACACGTGTCTACCAGTAACTGTCACTTATTTCAGTCAGGGACAGGGAAATTAGACCAAAATGCAACTCAGATTCCTGGTGACCTAACCACGCTATGTGGCAAACCTCCCACAACTGACCGATCAGAAATATGTAAAGTTGGAAAAGGAAAAAATCCTACTAATCTGTGTACTAATGAGGTGTGACCATGTGTTGGTGAAATGTTTGCAGCTAAGTTGCCGCACTAGATGAATGAGCCGACAAATGCGGCGGAAATCAACGGTTCTTCTTAGGCACATATAATCAGAACCGAACGTAGTCTTTTCACCAATCCGGCTAATGAGCAAAAATAAAAATACCTACAGCTTCATGTTGTCATCCTTCCAACGTAACACTATGTGAACTCATAGCAAACTCTTACAAGGCAAGCGAAGGCGGATCCATGATAAAACTTTTCTTCAGTCCCCTTTTTTTAAACTTTTCTTGAAACTTCTGCACACCACCGTGATGACCGGCAGTGGATTCATGCTGTCTTTTTGTTGGTCATGTTTTACCCAAGTGATGGACAGAAACAAGTGTGATGGCACAACCACAAACCGTACAACTGGGGACTAAATAGGTTCGACGGCGTCGTAGCGATCAAGCCACTGGACTAATGTGGAAGAGCATTCGTAACCGGAAAAAAATTACAGGAGGAAAAGTTTCGACCAATCATGCCGATACCTAATCTGCAAGAGATACCAACATGAAAAAATCAGCAAGGAAAAAATTAAGCGGGCCCTTTGATTTCAAACGAAAAGGTTCCTAAGTTCCCTACCCATCTGGATCTAATGGGAATAACCTCTTTCTTTAGTTCAGTGTGCCACATACACACACACTATCTTTTGATTGGAGAGCACACGTGTAAATCGCAAGTGTTATTTGTTTTGCACGTGATGTTGGGTAAAGAATATGTCCGTTGTATCATCTTCCACCCGTGCACGTCATTAGTCACTCTATCAAGTACCAAACAGGAGCGTTTTCTTAAATCTTCAGGGTAATCTGCTCTAGGAACTCAGAGCCAAGAATCGGTTAACTGTTATTTGTGCAGTCCTTCCTCACGCTTTACTTTATGTATGGATCCTCGTTACCTATGTCATTTGTATCTAGAGACTGTTTTGTGCGCAGGCGTCAGATGTAACAGTCCGAACAAATAGATCACTGCCTGTGAGCTTTCCCTTTCCTCGCGACCCACTAATCGTGTAATAAATCATTCTCTCAACACTCAGAACAGTAAGTCGTTATGACCTAATACAAACACATCCCTCGACATTCAACTTTTGTCCTACTCTTACGCACCCTTCACTCAACTGCCAAACAACGGCATTTAAATCCATCACAACAGGGATTGAATTGTGACACTGCGGACGAACCTGATTTCGATCCTGTTGGTCGTAGTTTGCTTAAATTTGTTTGCGCCTCTTGGTTCCTAGTTAACAGTCATTTTCCAAGAAGAAAAAAAATAAATGACACAATAAAGAGATCTACGCGGCACAACTTCGCATGTCTTCCAAATTACCCTTGCCCATCAGTACTCTTTTTTAAACAGCAATCCTGTACCTAGACGGTAGCTTCCTCTGTAGCAAAGAGACGTTGTTCCTCAAATGTGCTTTCCTCTTAAGATAGCTCAAAGGAAAAATCCAGAGTGAACAAAGCAGGAAAATGTGGTGACTATTCTAAGATCCCGCCAAAGCCCGTTCATCGGTCGGGGCATGTTTCACTCAGGTGGTTACAAAAGCATCGATCACTGTGAGGGGGTGCAACCGCATCGTGAAACCACTTGGAATACTGTTTATACATCGTGTTATATACGTTTTCGGAATGAGACTACCTTGTGAGAAACACAAATATGAGCTTCCCTAACATATTATGTAGATGGTGGTGAATCCTTATCAGTGGCTCCTTCTTCTAAAAAAAATTCATCAAAAAAAACTTCTGAAACTACCAATCCAAGCCATTAACTGTGGTCCATGAACTGACCAACAGAGATTAACTACCACTGGTCGCTCTTGGACCAAAGTGTGCGAGTTAGATGAAGTCCCTGTGTGTTGAAATCTCAATGTGGTAGACAGCATAAGATTACACGTAGCGCAGTGAATATGTGGCTATTAATGGTGTTATATGAATCCACATTGAATGAGGTAGGCGGGAACTGATGGCGGTCTATCATTACCCTTAGTGCATTTCCAAGATATAAAGTGTATTTTACTCGGCCGTGATAAATTTAAATTTAAAGACTGCAAAAAAACACATAGAATTACTCCTGGAAAAGGTAAAGGTGTACGAGATCAGCTTGCACCAATGCCCTCAAGTCGAAATGTTCAACTGAGTGGAACTTCTGACCGGACCAGATAATGAACGTATTTGGCTATGCTTCGTGTTCCATAGTTTAAAGATACAGGCTGTCAAACGTCATACAGTCACAAAAGACCCTTGTTATATAAGAGAAGTTAATTAAAGGGCCAGATATATGCCAATATTCCTGCGGAAACGTGCTTGCCACTTTCGCTCAAATACGACTGGTGAGTGACATAAGTGTACTTTATCCGCGATTAGTGTACATGTAGCCTGACTGTTAAAGTTTCAAGGTGTAATTTTTCGAAAAAATTCCACACTAAAACATACTGTGAATTCCAGCCGAATCAATACCCTTAACATATAACTTCCATAAGTCATCATGATTTCATAATGCAGATATGCTCAGTCCTAGAAAAAGCCATTTACACTTGCTTGACATTGGGTTGGGCTCCTAGGCCGGACAGTTGTGTCCCAAGAACCCTTTTGTTTTTATACGTCGCCTTTAGAAACATTCTGGTTTCTAGGGCTAAGACTTTAAAGTTTATGGCAAAACGAATGTGATTTCATGATTACTTTGCGGAATAGCATTTGCATTTGGTGGAAAATTCGTTTGAAGTGAATTCACTCGCTGTCTCTTTTGCACAACGATCTGATTGTGACTATTTGTTTGTGGTGACACGAATAATAATCACCAAGTCATACTGTCTTTGAGTGGGTAAAAAAGTATCTTTTACATCTTCCGCTGAAGAAACTAGATGTGCACACAATTTCGATGACAGGGACCGGCATCCGATTTGGACAAGGCGAAAGCCCGCGAGGTTGACCGCCGGGATACTCGAGACCAAATCAATTGCGAGGATGAAACTAAGACGAATATAGCCTCAGGATGTCTTTCAGAAATCCCTACTTCGTTTGTTTTTATGACTGCCTGTGCTGCTTACGGCATTCTGTCTTACAACATACATTTTAGATTTAGGGCGACAAGTTTTCATCGAGCCTGTGCATATCTGGTCAGATTCTACTAAAACCGTAGGGTGTAAATTTTGAACTGCTCAACATAATTGGCAATTCTTGGGACGGTTGACTAGCATATATTTCATGGATTGAAATTCAGTACCATTGTTTCTGGTAGTCATAGATCAGAAGGTAAGGACGGCTTGAATGTCATAAATCGGGATATGGTTCAGCGCGGATGCATGTTGGGAGACATTATTCAAGCACCTGACACAATGTATTAAGGTTGTCTCCGAAACAGCCTAGAGGCGTAACTGAAAAAAGCACTGAAACTTGCACTTACCACTCAGCTGAGCACTTAGAAATTTCAGCCCCTAACAGCATCTTTGATTTAGCTAGTCGCGTAGCAAAATGGTGTGTGAACCCCCTCTCCACACTCAAAAAGCTTACTTTTAGTCTGAAGTACAATTCGGAAGTCGATGTTTGAAGGCAATAAGACGGAAACCAACCAATGAGAAGAAGCGATTTTCGTTTGTGTTTCACTTTGTAGGACTTCCAACCGATTGACCAGTAGGGGTTCATCTGGTTCCGAGTTGTCCACCACCATATACGCAGTGCAGAAAACCTCTTTGTTTAATATCTTTCTCTAGAGGGTTGTTGGGTAGCGACAGAGCTCCCTGGTTTAACAAGGGGATGTGGGTAGGACCTACTTTTATGGTATCCTACTTAGGCCTAAGGTAAAATGCCAACAGGTCGGTGTGCGTGTGTCAATCTATTTTATTCACGTGCGTATGCGTAGGCCTTCGGGATTTTTAACTGGTTCCGTGATAACCGTCTCGTATACGCCAGCTATACTGTGGTGTTCAGTGGTGCGTCCACCACTAAAATTGTCATCCTCGTTACTGCTATGTACCTGTTTGTATAAATGGTGGCAAATTTTATCCCAACAGTTTTTCGAACCTAATTTCTATCCTGACCGTTAAAACAACAATATGGATTCGTCAGTTCACCGTAATCACTAATTTCGAAGTGAGATTCAATCAGGCTGAGTGATTTCAATCAGGACAAAGAGTGTAAGGTAACTTCGATAGACTCCTAAATAAAGGAAACTTATTAACAAGACCACAAGCTCTAGATATAGGACACTCCCTAGCGCAGAACCTATTACACGACAGCAACATAAAGCCAGTTTCGTGAAACGTCTTCACGGGGACTTTCTCCCTATTGAGAAAATTGGTAGTTGTGAGATGTCATCCACAGTAAGTCAAGGCACCTACCTCAACCAGCAGGACGAACTTGAAAACAATCGCTGTTTGAAGTCCCAAGTCGTCACGAAGTTCGATTGCCAGGATGCCATTGATAACTGACCATAATTCGAACATGGGTCTGTCTGCACATCCATTTCAATATCAGTAATCTCAGCTACGGATTCCCCGTGCCAAATAGCTCTCCCTAAAACCGAAAATGAACCAGTCTTTACCATTTACATGCTATTAAAAGGTTGAATTGGCAAAATCTTCGGTATGGAGCTTTTTCCTTCATCAGTTGCTACTCGGAATGATCAATTTTAATGTCTCAATCGTATGAAACTCTCCACCAAGTTGATCCATGACCAATATGGAAAAGAGTTTGTGATTCATGCAGAAAAACTTCTTTTGAAGTCGTTTCATAGGAGAACGAATGCTTTCCCATGCCAAAGCGTTTCCCATAACCAGCAATAATACACTCATTAGGCATTTTGAGCGAAAGGAGAACAAAGAAGCGCGTAACTTCATGGGGCGGTTTTCTTCTACATGAGTTGTGTTCACTTTTTCCGATTGAGATTCCTGATGGATGAGACAAAAGAATGGCATATAATATGTTTCTCAATAAAACCATGTTCGAAAATCCCACTGACGCAACAATCGTCTTTTCCCGTTTCATTCTTACAGAACCTAGCGTACAGTGACAGTCAGGTGGTAATATTCAGCATCAGTGCATTGTTGTGCATGATGGTAAGGATCATGATGCCGATATTTTTAACCAAAAGGTGAAGTAGTGCAATCTGGAAACTCCCTCAGGGCATAAGTACGACTTCCACTTGGTTAGAGGATTAACTCTCCACTGAGCTAATAGTACCTGTGTAACTAGAAAATTTTCATTTAATTTTCTAACCTTTACTCCTCCCGTTAAGTCCCCCATATCACATTCTACCAGGCAAACCTGCCTTCATCTTCTACCGATTTCCTGAAGCCCGCCTCAGTATCCAAGCTCTTTGAGTCACATCTCACCTCTCAATAGTAATCATGCCCTAATCAGTTCCTTTGGAGGATTCTACTAGCGAATACAATGTTATGGAATACACGATTGACCTGCCTTACTTTAGCTGATCAGAATTTGATTTTCATTGGGCTGACACCGAGAAAATCAACAAACGACGTGTTGCGGTCCGTTAGTTGTGCTGACGAAAGGCAAAAATGGTTAGATTTAGGGAAGTCTGTTATGTTGTCAAGTGGCTCATAGCGAATCGACGCCAAGGGCAACAGGCGAAATACCCTGTCCATAGACCACTGACTGAAGCCTCTAGAATAACTTTGACTCCGTATGAGGTTACCTTTGCATCACTTGTATTCATTTAAGAAGCCCAGGGAATCTGGTCACAATAGCAAAACGGTCATTATCCCAGTGAAATTTCGGAACTCGAGCACTGACTAACTTGCATCTGGCCCGGTTAGCAAAAAGGTACAGACAGGGAAACTGGTCAGACATAGAGATTTGTGATCGAATTAGGTCCACAAATTAGACCAGGTCAAAGCTTCAAGGTGACATCGAAACACCTATTTCAAGGGTAGGTGTGAACCTTTCAGAGAGATTTGTTCACCAAACCTGTACAAAAGTTAATCAGTTACTTCCCTCGGATTTGTTCTCTACCCGTAATTTATTTTGCTTCGTGAACACCAGCTGGATAACTTCTAGTGATGCATTATGGATCCCAGCTAACTAGACTTCAATGAGGAATACATGGCACTCCCCCACTAGGATTGACCAGTTATATTGAAGAATGCCTCAGCTGGAAAACTCAACAGTTTTATTTATCATCACATTTCTGCTTAAATCAATTATACAGACGGAATACGTCTTTTGCCGTGCTACACACTTCGAGAAGCATACCTGGAAATGTACGTTTCCGTGACCGTGCATAAAAGTGATGACAGGTAACTTATCTACAATCCCAATAGCTGACGAATGGCCAAGAAGATTTGCTGAATTGGATCTCTTTCATCAACTTGACTGTTACAAAACTAAGGAACCTTTTAATGAGCTGACAGGCCTGTTAGCTTTCTTTGAAGATCAACGCCAGTTTGTTGTAGCTATTTCAATAACCACGACCGTAACATATGATAAGATAGCAAGTTGCAGTAGCTACTGACTAGTGGTCCGAGGTTTTTCGCAGTGAGATGATTTATTTGCCACAAATCCTTCGTCTGCTCACTTTACCTGACAGGTTCGGCCAGGCCATTCCCATTAGTTCGCTGCTACGTTCGTGTTATCGGGCGTTCTTTGGACATTTGGCCACGACCTCATGACATCCAATCTGCTCTGAAGGTAATCGTAAATACAGTTGAAACTTGCACAAAGGGAATTCTCGCGTGGGGTCGGGAAGGACGGATAAAAGTTTCCCCTATCCAAACTCGCCAGAGCAATGACGAGGACGAAGCACTGAAAAAATTGCGTGGTCGAGCACAAAAACGAACCCAAAGCACCTCCCGCACTCCATCATGTGAGCTATTCTGCGTTGTTTTTCTTTGCATGTTATGTACCCGAGGGATAGATTTCCGACCTACACAAACGCCCTTTGGACTGATATGATGGTTGTTTATGAGGACTACTAAATATGGGTCTCATATTTCTGATATCTAGGTTTCACAACGTTGATAACTTTGACTGTAAAAAGTGTCTGCCACTGAATGCCATTTTGCAGTGAATCATCCAGAACAAGCTCCAATAAAATTACTCCCCACTTCCTCCAATGTTGTCGACGTGGATTTGATCAGTAACTTATCCCAAAACTCTGGAGGCCGAGCCAGCGTTATCGCGCCCAGTGGTTCGAGGCGCTCAGAAGTCTTACTTCCACAGAGTGCCTCCGACGAAGAAATTCCGCAGCGTACCAGTGTTGGTGGAGTGAGCGTTGGACATGTGAGCCTAACCTCCATGGGGGCTGCGCCCATCGTCGGAGTTAGCGGTTCCGTTCCCGGAAGTACGAGTCCAACTTCCACTGAAATGGAAGGTGGAGTAAGTATACCCTTATCCAGTTCACCTCACTTTGGCACATTCTCTAAAACACATCTTCCACTTTTAACGCCAAAGATCTCATGGCTTCGTGATTTGACGAAATATGCCAACAAGACTGATGAATCACGGAGACCGTTAAGTTATACTGGAAGTAATAAATAAATAACTCGATGAGTTGTTTGCTATCAACTCAAGTAAGACTGATCAAATGTGGCTAGGTGGTAGTGCAGTTTAAGTACCGGTAGCTCGAAGGTGATGCATTTAGTCCTTACCCGAAAGACTTTGGACTTGAATGCTCTCCTGGATCTTTGTGATGCCCATACCGCTGATTATTCCTAATGTGAATTAATCGATGAACATAGAAAATTTTTATAGGATCACTTTCAAGGTAAAATTTACGTCTGAAGTTTCATATTCCTCTGGCAATCCTTTGGAAACTTCTCTATTGCTGTATCTACAATAGACACTTCAAGCCATGCGGTGTCTTGCCACATACATTGTGCGCACTTCTACGTCCGGTCAGGCATCTACTTAGCATAACTATGATTTCCAAAGAATTGATGACAAATCGTCGATTCATTTGTGCTCTGGGGCGAATCACGTGCGTACATAAGTGACGACAGATCAGGTGGAATTTTCTGGCCTTTGTATCGCATTCAGAGGTCGACTGGTCGTGTGGCTTTGTCCGTGACAGGACGAACGACAACATTTAACTAGAACGAGAGGTTTTCTCAAATCGAACTGAAGTTGACCGAGTGGATAAAGAAAAACATGCAATGGATGAAGTACGACTGCCAATTAAGTTGCAGTCAAGGGAAGACTCAGCTTAATCCCATCTGAATCTTCGTTGGAACATTAGGTTGACAGAAACGGGAAGACTTCGACCGCCTGATGAACCCAAAGAAGGAGGAAACCGATCGTGGGCTGCCGAAGAGCAGTCAGCAACCTCATGAGTAGTGTGGTTCGTCAAGACGATGTGCTGATATATGTCGAATATCCTCCCTAGTAAAACATGAGGCGGTCTTCTACAGCACATCCATAAACGGGAGATTCCGTTTGGATCCAGCTATGTATGTCGTTAAAGCCACATTCGTCTGCACATGAGTGTACTTCACCAATTGCAAACAATTTGGTTCAAGTAAAGCATAAAGTTGACGGAAACTCAGGGACGAAGCCTACTTGATAAGCCCCAAAAGGGACAGAAACTGAACGTGGGCTGTCAAAAAGTTCACGACAGCCTTGAAAGTAGTGTTCCGTCAAAAATATATACTGCGATGTTCCTCTGTTTTGCTTAGTATTTGTCTACGAATTGACCTAGATTGATCTGAGTCTAGGTCTAGTCTAGGAAGTGACAAAAACTTTATGAAACAAGACTTGCTACAAGCTGGAACGTCGCATTAGCGACAGCAGGGTTCGCAGATCGGTTGTCCAACTTTTATATGGTCACCCGAATTTCAAGCTGGACAGAAGCGCGTGATTACAGTCTTTCATCGACCAGTGTTAAAGAGTTTTGAACAATCCCATGACTAGTTTGTTCCGTCGTTACCAATTGTCTTCTTTGTTCACGGCTGAAAGCAACAGTTTGTGGATTTAAAGAGGGATGTACTGACTGTTTAGCATACAGTAAGGAAGTTAAATTTGGATTACAAAGGCCGAGGAAACTGGTGGTGAAAAACCCTGTTAACTTCGGGAACAGACAAAAATATAGAGATTACTCACCACAAAAAGAGAAACAGTCTAACAGTTGATGTCCTCGGTGAGCCGTAATACATTATATATCCTGAGGAATTTGTTAACTGGGTTTTTCTGTCGGAGGACTTGAAATCCTGTGGAAATCTGGTGAGGAGTGCTCGGTGCTGGTCATACTGACCAGAGCAGTTGGTAGCGACTTCGTCATAATTATTGAAATCCGAAACCATACTAACCATTAAGAGGTATAAAGTAAATGGAATCCCTTGAAGGAAAACAATACTCGAAAGTTTGCTGAAAACACTTCGATAGCCCACGACCGACGGCGTCCCTCTTTGGACTCATTAGGTGGCTGCGGTCCCCGAGTTTCATGGTTTGCAAATAGGTGCACTTCGGTAATTACGTACTTTTCAGTGTCTAGGTAGAACATGAGGTTAATGGAAGCGAGAAATCTCTGACGACCTGATGAACCCCAAGGAGGGCAAAGGCAGTCGTGGACTGTATAGGAGCTTTTAAGGCAGGGTTTGTCAGCAAATAGCTACCCCTGTCTGTTCAGTGTGATTCAATGAAATTCAAACCAGCTTGTCCCGCCCTTCAAGGGACAGAGGGGAAGAGTAGGTGTTTTTCTACCGTTCAAAGATGAAGATTTGGCCAATGAGCTCAGGCACAAAGTGATACCCGCTGTTATTTGGGTGTATCCGGTTGCACGGCCGCGACTAATGCATATACTAGAGAACTTACACTGCATAGGCGGGCAAATAGTTCATCCGTTTATTCTGCATCCAATGTAGTCTATTATTCATGTGTAGTTGTAGTGATATAAATTGGCAAAACAGGTTGACGCCAATCCTCTTCAGCGTCTTAACGTATCCAAAAATGGCTGATGCCGACCAACCAGCTCTATGTGCACAGAAGGTGTTGAGTCATATCCCATGGCACTGATTATGTGATGGATAGTACACACTCAGTGACCCGCTTTTCGTCTTGTTGCATACGTGATCTTGCATGTCTATGACTAAAGTTAGGAAATAAATGTTACCACACTGTAACATGTGTCTTCTCTTTATCTTGGCCAATCGGACAACCTCTGGAGGCCAGGTTTTCATGAGAATGATGGCTCACGTTCCAGGTCAAAATATTCAGTATGTTGTGTAGATCCCCAAATGCTCATTTCAATGCAGTTACTGTGGTCCTTTTACGTCCTATGATCGGAATCTACGGTACAATTCTGTGGAAAATTGAATACCATGCCCTCTACCATTATTTAATGCTAAAACTCTGAATGTGTCAGAAAATAACGTACTATGCACACTTTATGGTGATGAGTATCACGAACAATGACTGTGGGTCATCTTCACTTAACATTCGCCTATCCCTTTATCTATTACGAACAGAAATCAGGGAAAGGTTCGTCCACATTTGATGTGCGTGCAAGTAAGTCAAAAGTTCATGGTATGTTGAACATCGTTCATTCCGCATCCGAGTTGTCGTTACAATAAACTTTTTCGACATGTTTGCAGAGGATTCTTGAGTGTTTTTCATCATTGGAACCCGGAAAACCCGGGCACGTGACAAGTGGCGTCGCAACTCACGAAATGGACACAAATCACTGGTAACTTCGGCTGCATTGCCACTCACTCTAACTCAGCGTCAGCTTATATCAACCTTTCCTGATTCATCAGGTGTCGTGTGAAACCTGTTGCCCTGTCTTGGCTAACCGGTGGCCAATCAGTTCATTGACTCACAACGTTGCAGCCGTGTGCTCCGAATTTTCAGAACACTTGTAATCTCCTAGCTAAACGTTCACGTTGCATATGAGTCCAAAAGTGTCTTCCAAATGCCTAATCAATAAGTTCCGTCTTCAGTTTCTTCCACGAGCTTAATTCCATTTGCCAGCATTGCACCGAACAGACAGGCTAGCTTTATGATGATGTGTGCTATGCTCGTCATAGCATGTCAACGCCGTAGAGGCTTAGTTACGTCTATCATAGGATGAGGGTGAAAAGACTGCCATATCCTGAATCCCCGACGATGACTGTGTATTTCGTTTTGTGTGTTAAGGGCGAACAAAAGTTCATTAGCAGTGATCATGCATTTGTCAGGGAGATGCAGTCTTTTCCCAGAGACGTCACAGATCACAACCAGAAAGGTCAATCTCGTGTATACATCTCAGGTGATGAGGTTATCTTAGAAATCAACTGGGCAGCAAAATTGGAAGCTGTGGAAGANGATGACAGGAGTACGGAAAGCAAGTCAGGGTGAAATATCCTCAAGATGCTTTTGAATCGGGTCAGCAGCTATTCCACAACAAGCTATTCCGACATCAAAAACGTATTTCCTGTTCCATGTAATCGGAGTGAACCGGTTCTATTAGCTGATGTCACCCAGCCTGTCGAAGCAACAATTTTTATCATGCGACATTGAACCATTGGAAAGTTTTAAGTACCATGCATCGTTTTCCTGAATGGTTGTTGTTTATGCTCTAAAGATGGTACCACCTGATTCGTCTACTGTGCCCTACTCATGTGCTATTAGACAAAGTTTTGTGTGCCTATCAATGGACCGATGGATAATACGGAGCACTCCACTTAAAATAAGGAGTTCTAGCGTCCGAAAATCAATGAGCCACTGTCAAATCCACATACACTCACAAGGGACTCGTAGATACTAGTCAGTACCTCCTTTGGGCAACGTTTTCCCGGTTACTGTAATGAGTGGAGTCAGAGCTTGCCACATTGATCCCCGATTCTAAAGAATGCGTTCGACGATTGTTCCCACTACTACAGAAGTTTTCTTCCATTATTCCAACATTTTGAAGATAACTGGACTAGCCAGCGCATGAGCTAACAATTTCCATAATCATTTTATTTATGGTAGTGTTTACCCGTTTTCACACAGCTCATGGAGTGGCGTATTTGGTTCAAAAGCAGGGTAAGGTACAGTGAAATATAATGTTGTCCCTCGGACGGTGGGGGGGGGGTAGTGGTTTAGGATTGTCATTATATCAGAGTGAGATCATGAACAATACATAAACGGATCACCTCGGTGTGAAGTAACACAGAGATATTGCCTCCACAACTAAAATTTCACAAAGATGTGGCATCTCAGAACCAAATTTTACGAGGTCTGAGATGAAGTACTGTGATATTTAAGTGACTGCGACGAGGTGTTGTAGTGTCTTGGACTGTGATCTCCCGAGAGTAAAGTGTGTCACAATGTATTGTTCACGATGTAGGTATGACAATCTCCCCTTAGAACAGTTGCAACTGACTATTTTGACTAACTCTATGTCCGGACAATTTTAAATTGAATTTTCCCACTCTATTTAATGTGCTTTTACTTCTGTTTGAAAATTTATCTGCTGGTTGATGTCTTGCTGAGAACGGTTTTTGCCGAATATTTCTATTTTGATGTACCTTTCCCTGTTCATCCTTGACTATAGCTTCTTTGGCCCTTTCAAATATATGCTTGTTGAAACAAACCTGACAAATTCACTGTAGACTATAATCTATTCTCAATAGGTTAGCGTGAACCTAACGTGATTTTCTCAAATTATGCGTCGTTCTGCTCGGTCAATTGGATGGTTAGGCGTTGAAACCAGAAATGGATGAACACCAAATTTTCAGCAGTCTGATGATTTCAGTCCAAGACACCATTCATTATTCTAAATGACCTCCACTCTAGTGATGGAATCAGACGTGAATGAGCAGCCGGTCAACTGCTACCGCGAAGTGCACACTGATCGTGAAGTATACCGACTCCGGACCTTCCTTGTGACCAGCATGCTACAAATGAAGAAAATTCTTTTTTCTCCCGACGGTAAGTGTGGACCTTTTGTTTTGTTCTCGGATAATCGACAGTTTTGCTAGTAAGGTAGTGCCATAGCAAAAGAAAAAGCCAAAGCAAAAAAAAAACAACGAATACTATTCACGTACCCGAATGACCTCCCAGAAAACCTCACAAAAAGAGGGTTCTCGCGTAATTGGTGTGGCAAGACTAGCAGAAATCAATCAATCATGCATTTCAAAGGGAAGAATACTGCAATATTTAGACCCTCTTCGTAAATAAACTCTCAAGCAGACGCTTTTGCTTCGTATTCAACTGATAAGTATCGTGAAAAGGAGTCTTTCAAAGCTTATCCAAAGTCCCTGTTCATAATAAGTTACTACGTAAATAAGTTACTGAGGCGAAAAACTGTATGATGTGAATTCCGCTAGTACAAAGCGAAATGGGACTTTTCTAACGAACCCCACCCCACGACAATGTAAGTTACCTTCGTTTGCTGAATCCATAGGAACAGTGAGTCACTTCCCTGCCTGTCGATCAGGTGCACGCGCACAGTCTGCCCTCGTCTGCACCCAACAGAGCTTATGCTTGCTCGTGCTGGTGCGACAAGGTCCATGTGGTTTGTAATCCGTAGAAAACTGCAACGCGTGGGAAAAAATTCAGAACGACGGTGACAGCCTATTTGCATAAGGCAAAACACATCAAAGCCTGCTGTCCACCTGAATTTAAAAAAGTTTGCAACGTTTGATTCAGCAGATACTACTGCTACCACTGCTTAAGATAATATGATGTGAAAGTCCATTCCATGTGTTTACAGTCATCCTGCGTCGACGGTTCGCCCGCAGCATCTAGAAGATGTCGAGATGAGACCAGAGACGAGGGTGATCAGGCATCTCCACAGAAAACCAGTATGTGACATCGACTCACCACATGTGATTACTTCAACCCACACAAATGTCAGCACTATTTCTGCCCGTATACTAATTGGGAGTGACATTCAGGATCAAAACTAATGAAGCAGTTTTTTTCGCAGAAAATGACTGAAAAATACGCAGCGTGTTGCACAGTCAGCGAACCATCAACACCGTTCGAGCCGCAGCATGTGTGCTGAATGCCTCACGGATCCCACACCATAGTTTGTAAATTGACTGCGTTTGCTTAGCCCACATCCATTTTAAAACCCTTACCAGCAACCACTGTACTGCTTCGTGTCATTTGCCGCTGAGCGAATTGCCTGTTGCGCATAATATTAGAATGAATTTGAAGTAGTGACGTATAATGCAATCCATGAGATGGCAACATTTTAACAAGTTATCGAAATAAAGTTCATCTTATATTCGTAATGCACTACTCATAGGTTGCTGAAAATTCGTCGACAGCCCAACACCGGTTTAACCCCTCTTGGGATTCATCAGGTAGGCGAAGTCCTCGGGTTTCCGTCAGCCTTATGTTCTACTTGAAACCAAATTGCACGAAAGTAGCGGAATACACTCATCTGTAAACAGAGTGAACATCGTCTGAAGAGAGTGAATTCTATCATTCTCCATCGTTACTGAATGAATCCAGCTATGACTACTCTTCTGTGATTCTATCGTTGAAGACCACCAGAAATATACTGCACGAGTGATTTATGAATTTCAGAAGAGAAACGTTTCATCCTAAGGTGTTCTACCTTGGGCGCAGATATGCAAATTTGAAAAAAATTCAGTGTAATCTTTATCTGGTTTTGAATGAATGACTGTTTTCTTGAGAAAGGTTTGTGACGGAATAAATTCAAGATGAAAGTATTGATTTATTCTAAGGTGTTAAATTTATCTATTTGTAGGCACAATTTACGAAGTGGACAGCCTGACGGGTTACCTAGATCGGTATGCTTCTTTATGGAAAAGAGATTTGAATGTGGAAGTTGAGGAATTCCTCTCGTCCTCACCGACGATGCACGACTTTCAGACCAAATTCGAAGAACTTGATGAGATTAGCAGGAATCTGGAGGAGGAACCAAATTATTACGTGGTCGGGGCGATTTACATTTCCACAGAGGACTTCAAATCCGTGGTTCGAAACAATCTGATGCAGCTGAAACAGGTGAGTTTGTGATAATTTCGGTCAAGTCAATGAACTGGGGTATATTGATTACCATACATGAGCGAACAGCTTGTGCTTAAGCACGCTCCAGTGCATGGTGTGAAATACCTGAATGAGCCAGACTAGAACTGTGAGCACCAGAAAAAGGACCTAGGAGTTCAGGTGCGATCGGGTGCAACCGAAACGCAGTCGGTCAACATGCCCCTAGTTCGGTAAGGTTCTCTGTAGATCTCTTTCCAGAATGAACCACTCTTGGTTGTGCAAACACCGTTCAGGCAATGTAACCTTTGTAAGGCTGATATTCCTGCTAAATCTGTGGGGCGACAATAATGTAATATTCCCCTGAGCTTGTTGCTCACCTTACAGATGGAAAGAGCGAATGTGTGCGGTTTTCCTCCTCGATAGTATCACTCATGAGGGTCTGTGAAAAGTAATCTTCTCATGGACTGGGCATTTGCTTTGTTTTATTGAATGTGATAAAGCGTCTGAGAAGTTTCGCTCGTCTTTGTTGTCGCTGGTCATGCCGAGAAGCCGGGATTCACCATGGGGATGCGAGGTACGCGCTGCTGACAACATTCGATAAGAATGGGAGGCCTGTGCGGGGTTTTTCGGCTCTTCAGAACAAATCGACATTACTTGCATGACGGAGAGGTTCTCGAATCTCCTTGTGCTATCAGTAAAGTGAAAGTTCGCTTCCATGCGATTATGACACTCTAATACTGGCGTCTCTCAACAAGTATTCAAAAGAAAGTGACGTCTTTACAGGGGGCGCTTTTTCGGTGGAGAGGTTACTGGTCCGAAACTGTCGGGTTACTGTGCTCTTACTTCCACTTGCGAGAGAACGAACTGTATAAACACAGCAAAACAGCAAAATAACTTACCGACAGAGCGGTACTTTTAGTCATTTACCTGCTCAAACCGTTTTTGCATTAGGTTCCGATGAGATCATTTATTATCACCGCTTTTAGGGCTCGATTTTTCAAGCCGTGAACCTAGTCCTTATTGCAGGTCGTCCGATGACCGTAATCCCAAGTTATGAGCGCCAGGAGTAACGTGAAGGCCTTTCGAAGATGTTTGTTCAGTCGCACTGTATGTGTACTTCTTATTGGAAACTATGACATAATTCAAAGAGAAGAAGAATCAATCGTTGGAACGGCAGTGCCCAATGTCGAGTGTTAATTTCACGGCGATGTGGTCATACCACGAAAAGTTCTTTCTTATTGGAACTTATCAGGTGGGTGTGGGTGGGTCGGGCATATGGTGGTTTGGGTAAGTGTACCAGGCTTCACCCTCCCAAACCTCTCCCTGAACCACTTGTCCGCCGGGCAGTTTGTGCAGCTGATGGACTTCCAATAGATGTGAATTTCGGAATGGAAGCTTTTTGACTCGACGTAACACACGCATCATCAACAGCTTTCGCTCTGTTGTTCTTGTTGGAATTTTCTGAGAAAATTGATGGATTCGTGTAAATCCGTGCTTTTATGGTTGACAGTACACTACACCATCTGGATATTGAATCTAGGTTGACATTATAGAAATTCCCCAATCTATTTGTTTACTCCGTCTATGTACTTTTGATCCGTGACCCCAGTTACCCTGCTGGAGAGGCGGCCCCGCCCAACGCCAGCATATCAGAATTGTTCATTTGCCTGCATGTGCGCAGCTGTCTTACTGACCCATGCGTGTTCGTGCCCCGTTGGGTGAGCGTGCCTTGACTTGTTCTGCCGTGTTTGTCTGACCAATCAGAGTAAGAGACTGGCCTCGGTAGGGACGGTCGCAGTCCACGTTACTGTGCCAACATTCCACCCTCGAGTAAGAGACTGGCCTCAGAAGGGACGGTCGCACTCCACGTTACTGTGCCAACATTCCACCCTCCGGTGCCTGGTCTGCGACCCTGACAACGCACTGTGCCGGCCAGTGACATTTTTGAGAATTGGCTGTAAAAAAATCGATAAGCTGTAACACCCTTCCGGTGCCTAGCTGCCGTGCTACCCGAAGGAAGCATGAGGGCTGGGATCCTGCCAGGTTGCCCAAGCCTAGACAGGGGAAGTTGAGAGGCAGAAGTCGGGTTTGAACCATGGACCTTCTGGTCATTAAATTCGCGCTCTAGCCAATTGAACCGTCTCTCCCCCATGCGAATTGGTTGACGGACCTGCTGTTGAACTTGTGTAGTCTTGCTCACTTTTGTGTAAGCAGTACCGCAGAGTTTCGACCTCAATTTCCACTCAGAATCGTTGCATTTGTGCGTGACTCTAAGTTCTGTATAGGGGACCTGAACACAACTTGTGGATTGTATCCCCCTTTGAGAATCATCTGAACTTCAGGGTAATCGTCGCTGGGCTGGTAGACCGCTGGGGTTGTGGTAGCAGTCTTGGGGAAATAAAGTGGCAGTGGCATCATGTGGGCCGTTCTGACAAATCACCCCACTTTCTCAACGAGAACAGTGACCGGATGTGGGTAGTTAAATGTGACATTGTGAGAAGTGCGTCAGCCGTATAAGGTTTACGGAAAACACTGGGAGAATTTTTCGAGAACGTCTGAACCAGCGACATCTGGACGTCTAATGTGACATTTCATATGACATGACATAGGCGACTTCGTGCACATAACCATGGTTACGCACAATCAACTGTTGGCTACGGACATCCGCTGCAGCTATTTGCATTTGAAAGCGCGCCTCCACCTATAGATGCAGACTTCATGTTTCGACTAACTTGCATCTGTGGTTAATGTCAGAGGATCCCAATAATTCTGCGCAGTTTTTGTGCTGGTCACACACACGCAGTTTAAATGATCCGGGATCACTACGAGCATAAGGCATTTCACGAAGTATTCATGTGTTGTCCAGTCTTCGGGTATTTAGATGACCCAGTCTATAAGAGGGCTTTCTACCAGATGAAGCTTCCAATATACGAAAATATAAGCATTTCGATGGTTTCTTTACTTAGTGGGATATCGTGTATGCGTGCAGTCAACACTCCAAAAACGGTGCTGATCAACACGTTTACAACAACTAAAACGCCGGCTTCCTAGGCGGTGGTGGGATTTTCGGGATTTTCTCAGCTGTATTCTAAAGAGGATTATTACGATACGCGATATCCTTAAGTTAGGTTTGTCAATCGCCAGAATCAAATGCATCTTTAAACTGTTCACACTCAGTTTGACAAATTCTTAGAGTGACGTTAGAGCTAGATTAACAGTAGCTCGATGCCTGATGAGAGTTATCTTAGAAGTATTCGATAATAGTGGATCCTTCCTTTGTGTAGATCCCTGTGAAGTCCTGTCAACAGAACTTTTTCAAATCACTTGTGCTGCAGCCAGGCAGTAGTGACAAGATTTCATTCATTCTCACGTCCAAAAATATGCTTCATGATAAAGATGCAGAGCTTGAACAAAGTCATGGGATAAATACTGAAAACTGTTCACTGGTCACAAGAGTCCAAAAATGCAAGTGCAGCTTGGAATGAACAGCGATATAGGCATTATTCGTATACTGGACTGTTATGTCTAATAAATGTCAGAGTGGCATCTAACCTCTAAAGCATGTGATGATGGCATATTGGACACAGTCAATGAGAGAATGCACATCTGAAATCAGCTCCTATGTATGATACTCATCTTAACCACTTCTGCCTTTAAGGGGATCGTCGACTATATTGTATTTTGCCCCTGTCTCCAGTGTCTCCGCCCGTCAAAACGGACGGTTGCCGCTGTCCGTGGTCAACAAGATTGGTGTGCACGGTCGAACGGCTGCGTCACCCGCGGCTCGGACAGCCCCCATGACTCATCAGTCTATGCAGTAAATCTCAGTGGTGCATGAAAGCTCACGAAGTCAGCTAAACGTAACAGTGGCAGGACCCATGGAAAGCCTGAAAAACGCCCACCAGTCTTACCCGTTACCCTGCTCAGATATCTGGCGAGAGAGAGAGACAGAAAGACTAAGCACTGACGGTGCCTCTGTGGATGGTGCTAAACAGCTTGAATGATACTTCGTACAGCACCTTAGGTAGAAGGAGCACTTGCCGCAATGTCGATCACCCAAGATAAACCGGCGCATCTAACACTGGACCGACAACCACAGATAATAATGTCGTTTTGAGATTGTGGTTGCACCTCAAGTGAGGCTGCGCGTCGGTTCATAACAATTATTACTAGCCTGAGGCTTGTTAGAGAACTTGTGGTGAGGTGTCAATGGAATGACAGCGCAGAGAATGCAGAAGAAGAACAGAGACCATGAAATTCCACCGATGATTTATCTGCTTAAAAAGGCTTCAAGGATGTGCATGAGGATTCGGCGAATACCATTAATTGTATTGGTCAAGAGATGAAAACCAGATACGTCTCAAACATCTCTGCCCGAATTTCCACAACATAATTTTATGACCGGTGACTAAATGGCTATTTCACCGGACCAAACCCGTCGTGGTAACAGCTAACTGATATGGACAAGCATTGAGCAATCTGGGCAGAGCACTATTATGCGGTCACTACCGGAGATATAGGTCAAGCTTAAATTAATTTTGTGCAATCCGTGGTTCGCATCGCTTGTCTCGTGGTAGCAGAAATAAAAATAATCCAGGAAACAATGAAAGAGTAACGGCAGACTTTGGTGATGTACACGATAAGGGTCGTATGCGTTGTGTTCGGTTTTATGAGCATGACCTTAACTTAAGACCCGAGGTTAGCCATAATATTAGACGGAAGTTCATTCGTGTTGCGTCATTACAGTTGCCAATCCAGCGACGTTAGAAACAGTTAAGTGGAAGTGCGGTTTTGCACATGACTTACGAAGCGACCCAAAGCGTTTCGACTGTCTGAAGAGGAACAGGCGAGATTATGAGAATAAAATTTTATAAGTTTCCACGTGAGGTTTACATCGGTACCCCAAGGCAGTATTCAAAATTGCTACTTCTGGTTATGTTTAAACAAAGAATTGCCTGTAGGTTATAATTTTCATGGAAAAAATTCACTGGGTGATCTATTCGACTCACCGTTCAACTGTTTGAGTACAAGTGCAGCCGAATTCTCTCACCTCGCACCAGAACAAGCCCAACCCTCAATGAAAAAGTTCAAATAACAGGCTTGGTTCCGATTCTGGCTGACCCTCCCAAATATCTTCGCGAAATCCAAGAAGATCGACCTAAGCACGAACATATAAATTTAAAGTAACCAAGTAGTTATCCTTACTGTATTCATAGGGGAACTGTTCATCGACCGTTTGCTCACTTCATGGGCCTAGGGAAATCCTAATCTGCATTCCGTAATCCCGCAGTTGAAAACCGTGGGCCAGCCATTGTTAATGGTGAACAGTTCCGGCTTGTTTTTTGTTAGGGTACCAACCACCACCTATTTTTTGCGTTGCTCACGAGCTGTTAGACGTGACGAGGTTGTCATATACCGTGATGTCCCTCGAGTCCCTCTGACACAACTTACGTGTTTTGGCTTCTCTCAAATGCTGTATCTCGTACAGAACTTGGGGTCGCATGTTTTGATTATTACAAAAAA
Organism: Opisthorchis viverrini; assembly: GCF_000715545.1. Classification (NCBI taxonomy): domain Eukaryota; kingdom Metazoa; phylum Platyhelminthes; class Trematoda; order Opisthorchiida; family Opisthorchiidae; genus Opisthorchis; species Opisthorchis viverrini. The sequence goes on from NW_008751807.1 coordinate 954,377, forward strand.
TGGAATTAAATCATAAACATGAAATTCAATCGAACATGAAACTATGGACTAGAAAAGTACGTGTGTGGATTGAGATTGGTATAATCGATTTTTTCCCCGGAGATCAAGATGATTCGAAAATTCGCAGAAGAAAGTATTTGTTTGTAGGAACCCCAAAGAAAACCTGAATAGCCTGGTTTCGTTTTGACGATGTTTCCATTAACCATTGAGGATATCGTGGGTTTTCATTCAAAATGAAGTGTTAACTATATTATATCCAAGTAAAGATCCACAAATGGGGTCAAAATATCCTACACACAAAGTGGGGTCTACTTAATGGTAGGTAAGGCTGCAATCATTTGCTTTTTTTCCCGACTCTCAACATGAACAGGTAATCTGGATTGCATGAAAGCCCACATGAGGTTGCTGTACGGACCAGGTTTATGTCACTGTGTCGGAATTTCGGTAACTTGGGTGCTTTTACTGATGGTTGATCAGATGGCCTTTGATCACGATGAACAGACTAAAGGCCATCTGCTCAAGCAACAAAATCAAGTTTAGCCGTTATATAAGTTCCCAGCTACGTTCGAGTACTGTTTACCATGCAACCCCATACTACCAGACTATCCGCAAAGAGCCGATTCGGAGAGGACAATTTGATTGCTTGGTCGTGAATCCCAGCTGTTTCCAGGTATCACATAGCAGCTCAAATCATTCGTATTTTTATATTCACAGACTATCACACAAACTTGATTCTTCCATATGCTGGAAAGTTGCGCACCGAACGTGACTGCCGTGCACATAAGCGAATTGCTGGTGCAGTACGTGGTAACTACAATTTCTATAGCCTGGGTTCGAACCCCGCATGCGTCCCTTCAGACTGCATGCCGACAGTAAGGGGTGGGACTTACTGGCAGAATTGGGGAATTTCTTTATGGTGTATCTCAAGAAAGACGTAAACTAAAATCAACAGTAGGTACAAATTCCTGGCTCTTCAGCTCCACCTCCTCTCCAAACCAAACAAGGCGAATTCGGGGTGCGTCTTGACAACCATTGCATACAGACGCTCCCCATCTTATATGAGTTCACCTGAAGTTTCGATGTTACTCAAATTACAGTGGAAATCAAACAACAGGTCGAATAAAATAATGTCTGGTCACTGATTCGGCTTCTGATTGGGCCCAAACCAAGATAATCAGGGAAGCATGGTACAGTAATCCGTCATCTTCGGCCGAAAAACACATTCAGGATCCAAGTCATTTGACGAGAAGGGCTTTATCGTTTGGTCTTGTTATGTAACACGAATCTGAATCTCCTCGTAGTCGGTGGAGCCGTGTCGATCATTCATTATCAACCGGTTCTATGTGAGGTCTTGATTAGATCCTGTTTACCCTGATTCTGATATCTGTAAAGCAGACCGTATTTAATGCTGTAGTTGACGAGACTTACGAAAATGTTAGCGCATTTTTATTAGTCTCCACTTCTCCGATCTAACACAGCCCAAGCCCTTCGATTGAGCTAACCGTGCTCCGTCGACTGACGTTATGCCTACCAAAACATGTTCATAGAATAGCCAGTTTTAATGTCGGCACCAACCTGTGCGCCCAATCCTCCCAATTGCAAGTAATATGTCTGAACATGAATCTCTCTACCATTACTGATACCAATCGTGTATTCTTCTCAGGAAAACTGAAACACACTCAGTGAAGCACTAAATGAAACCCTTTGAATAGCTTCGTTCTTCTACTTTCTGAGAAATTTTACTAAAGGATGTCATCAATTTTATTGGACCAAGTACATTAAGTGTCGATGAGTAATACAGACAGAGGTCGCAAAATCGACGGCTAGACCCGAGGAACAGGTTGAAAATCAGTAAGCGCGATTGATCTATCAAACTTCTAACCAACACCCAGTCCACAAGATTTGGTCAACAACAATGTCGGTGTGTTACAGTTGAAGGACGAAATGTTTGAAGTTTATAATAAATGGTGTGTTGCTCTGAAAATCGTGATTGTATGGGAAGCATTTGTATGCAATTTCCTCGCACACCAATCAAGGTGAACTTCGTCCAGTTTCTAAACTTCAGTAGTTTTCTCCAGGCCTGGGAAGTGCTTCGGAATGATGCAACCGCTCAAGGCTCGTAGGTCCTCATGCGACAAACAGTACCATAATACAGTGTTTCCAAATAGGAACCACCTGTGCGACTTGGCCAAACTAGACCCTTCTGGACGAGGAGGGCTATTGAGCCAAAAGTTCTATTGTATGGAAAATATTTTACTGATTTTCATTTCATATCATTCCTTGTCGTACCCTAGCCTTTTATGAGATATATTTGTCATACAACTGGCAAAAATTATGGGACATAAGTGCTCAGCTGATCTCCGCGAATTCTCGTCAGTAGAAGCAAGAGGCGGGAACTTATCATTGTCTTAAAACAATCTGCCGTTTTAAGCTTATTTCGAGCTGGATAGAACAGACTTACTCTAAGGTCACTGAAAGCTCCTCGAAAGCCCACGACTTGTTTTGACCTTCCGCAAATGCGTCACTTTGTCATGCAAATGAAACCATCTGAACTCCCCAAGATGAAAGAAGAACTTGAGAACAATCAAACAGCTATTTTGGATGAAGATAGCTCGATGAGTGGGTCACCTGAGAAGTCCGATGGAGCGTGGTTGTTTGGGAACAGGTAACAGCCTACTCTCTCATTTTCGAATGGTATCTTATCAGACTTTGTATCCGGATTGCCGATTTAATTTTTGCTTGGAGAAGACTAAGCTTGCTCTGACGACGTTCAGATTTACCACCGCACACGAACAGCAGTTGTTTTGCGCATGTATATGCATACTCAGTTCCTGCCTTCAGTTTGAAGACCAAATAAACTGCCGAATTTTGGCCTGACAGAATCAATCGGTTCACTGAAGTATCCTTTCACTATTACTCCACGAAAAACGTTTATTGTGTTTGAATAACGGATTGAATTTCGTGTAATATTTTCGTGCGTGGTGGAAGCTACTTGCTTATTCATTTGGCAGTACCCATTATGTAAAAGAAAAGTTGAAAGACCATAAATGAACTGGTTTCTGCTGTTATGGATTATGGTTGCCCTGAGTCGGGAACACGAATTTCACTTCAGTTCCTTGCGTAACTTTAGGTAAAACACGTAACAAATAATCAGGGATTAGGTGGGAATCCAAACATAAGTGTACCGCACCTATCTTCAGTTTGACTGACAACAAGGGGAGGCATGAAAGGTGGTCGCTGAACCTTACATCGCCCTAGTCTCAACCGGTACCTAGTTTTAATCTTTGAGGTCAGTTCGACTGTGTAGGATGAATATGCGGGAAGATTTTCCATTCGTATGACCGTGGGTAGCCTCAAAATCTGTATTCTGGCAGCGCCCATTCGCCTTATCAACTGAAAACAAGTTCTTGTGCTGCAGCTTATCTCGGTATGTTCCGTTGCTAAGATTCTCTCGTTACTCGGAGAAAGGAACCGAAAGTTTGCTTAATTTCAGCCAGAAAGATTGTTACCTATTGACAAGTTCGAACAATAATTAAGTTGGAGGATCTGAAGGATCCCGAAATACCGAAAAATATATGATATCTGTAACGCTTTCTACCAAACTTTTATTGCTACAGTACTCTGCAGCGTAATTGATTGTCAGTCCTAAAACTGCACTTGAGATGATCGCTTGACCTCATGTCATTGTTAAGATCTGCAGGTTTAGCAGGTTTCCCTACTTCCAGTACCATGGCGACAGCTAGTTGGCCACCTTCGAGCCGTGACCACGAGCTCTGCGCATCAGAGGTAGTCGGTCGCCGGATTGACGAGACTGGGTGAATTGCATCAGCAGTATCTGTCTGTCTGCATTCGCCGCAAGGTCAGCATGCTCTGTCTCAACTCATGGTCGCCTGTGGCGGGCCAATAGCCTTGTCTTGGGGCACGTGACTCGGTTGCTCAGGCCCATTCATGCACCAGAGCGGCGAAATGATAGAGCTCCTGATTCGCCGCGCCCGTAACATCCACGTCTCTCAAGCGAGGACAGGTGTGGTGCCTTGCCATGTGTGGCGCATAGGTGGCGTGTAGGCGAAAAAATCGATTGGATGGCCGGAAAACGGGGCGAAATGCCAGGGTATTGCTAATGCGCGCAAAGGGTGGCGTTCAAGGTGTGCTTATTACGGGCATGCGGACGATTAGTTCAATCGTATCAAACAGGGCAGTTATTACCTACCTACCAGTTAAGGTGGAAGCATCGGAAGTTCCCTTGCACTAAACATCTGTACGACAAGCGGAAATTGTGATAGCAAAAGACTTGGAGAGGCATCCTGAGGTAGCATAATCCACTCTGCGTTTAACTATGCTCAAACTGAGTCGCGTATGATCTACGGATGTACTTCCAGGAACCGCCGCGAGGAAAAATTCTGCGGCTCCACTTTCATTCGACGGTACTGTAAGTGTTGCACTGACAATAGTTAACGGCTTTATCTTAGATGAAAAGTGTCCTGTGATATCTTTTCGACTTTGGTAGACTATTTTTACTGCACCCTCAGGGTCCGCCACAACATGACTGTATGCACACCTGGGCCATCCAGCTAGGTTGTAATTCACACAACTGGGATTTACTCGAGCGGTTGGATCCTCAGCACTTTAAAGATATTCGTAGCGTCGAATAAAAGCTTGACTAATTTCTCATCCACAAATTAACTTGGCGTTAACGGAGAGCTCAACTAAATCCTAGCTTATTCTCTTGTTTCTAATAGTTTTCAAGTGGATGAGACGCATAAGGTAGTTTTACGTCGAGGAAAAGTAGTTGCGCATCTCGAATACGGTGACAACCGCAACATGAAGCAGCTGTTGTGCAGTATATTCAGCTGGTAAATATCATTAGAGATTCAGCTGGAATTTAGTTGAGTCTCAAGTAAAAAGACGAAATTGTGTGCAGTATGGGTTCAAGCAGTACAGTAAATTCTCGGGAACCCGGGAATGCACCTACCTGATAAACCCGAAGAGGGGTTCATCACTGAAGATGCCTCCTCGTACGGTGACAATACGTTTCCATGCAAGCTGATTGTCACAATCGGCAAACAAATCAAATACTACCTGATTAAAAATAAATGAATGCGATTTCAATCGAATCTCAGCGGAAACTCCCACCTTATGACACCCAATAAAGACGAAGCAGGTAGTGGACCATCGGCTTTCCGTGACCTTATGAGTGGTGTCACGTCAAGAAGTTGAGGGTAGCTACCGCCACCTCTTATGAGCTGCACTCCACACAGGCCGTGGGGCCAACCCGTTTAACAACGGCCCATCTGTCCAACTAATTATGCAGTCTCAGTGAGCTTGGCTTCTGGACATTCTTGTGCATCTTGGCTAAGCAGCAGTCAGTTGCCATGCCAATTAGTTTTATCCTTCCGCGACTTCTGAAAAAAAGAGGCCCCTGTTGGAGGATACTATGGCCAGAATTTGCAATCGTTTCCGGTCAATTTTGGCGGACTTGATATTTCGGCCCTGTCTCACGGTAGGGCACGAAGGATCGAGGGAGAACGGTTTTTGGGGGATGGAATGAGGCGGTCCCTCTTTTAAGGAGCGGACAATCTGAGCTATCCTCGCACTTAGATGAGATTCCAGGCCTAGGTGAGACTACACCCAACAGTTCGCTTTGTAATATGCACGCTATGGAAGCACCAGGGGACAGTGATTCTCCGAAGGCAGGTTTTCACAACAATTTCTGTGGATGGAAAACAGAAACAAAGCTCATGAGCCAAAGCCCAGTAAGCAAGGTTGTACATCACCAATACTTACTATGAATCAAGCAAACTGACAGACAACGTATACTACAGCTTTACGGTTTAAGCGGTAGGCTGCGCCAGTCGGTTTTTCTTTCGCTATACTTGTCCTCTTTGACTACACCACACAACGTATTTACGGATTTTGAAGTCAGGAGTTATGATTACATATGCGTCTCTCATCATAGATGGAAGCTGGCGAAGAGCGAGCGCAATCGTTTATGCCTGTGCAGACAGTGTGACTTGATTGCGTAGTTTGACTAGCGTTGACTAACCCACCAGTAACAACACAATCAAACATAAATAATCTGCGCAGTATTGTGAACCAGAAGGTAGATGGGACTGCTGGCCTTTTTACCAACCTATTCGCTATCATCTCGCTCCATCACGCCGGTGGTGTGTACTGACAATGCATAGGAATATTTCGTAAAAAAATGTTTACTCGCTTAGTCCTGTGTCCTCTAGACTCCAATATCGGAACCATTATAGTCAGACAGCAATTGCAATGCTCTCCTTAACCATTGTGCACTCTAATGGAAACGAATAGTAATGACTTAAAACTAGCTTCAAGATAATAAAAATTCAACCCAGTTTCAGGCGTCCTAATCTAATTTGTGCGGAAATTGTGCCCGACACTGGGGTTTCCTGGAGAATGAAATTACTAGTATTTCCCCTCTCGGGACAACTTTTATAAGAATAAGGATGGTAGACGATTTCAGGTGGTAGCGTGAAGTAACCCGATACTTGTGATGAAGATTGAGATATGCGTGACTTTGTCATGGCTGTATCGATCCTCGTGCGTCTCATGCGATAAAGAAAAGTTTACTTCGTAAGAAACCACATCCGTTACGTGTCTACAACAAGAGAGCTTCGAAAATCACCATCTATCTTGCAGTCAGCTCCCATAGGCCTAGTAACAATCACCACCAATCCATACCGGATTCCAGTAGCACTGTGATAGCAGAACACGACCGTGAATGTTTCATTTGGGCTTATTCCCGCGACGCATTGGTATAATCGATCTAATTCAGTAGATTCGTTCGATGGCCGCATGGTGTGTGAAATTTCGACATTGGATTTTATTTGCAAACATTCGTGAAATGTGCTTTATACCAATAGTTATAGTTAAACAGAGGTGACTTCATTCATGTCTGCTAAGTAAGGTTGTCCTGTGTGCCTCTTTTCTTATTAACTTTTTATTTCGTGGCTTTGATGATGTATTATGTTTACTGTATTCATTCGTAGCCTACAAAATCATTCTCAGATAACGGTAAACTTACACATGTCCAAGCAAATATAAAATATTTGCTGATATCAATGCATATTTCTGCCTCTGAATCTCTGTTCCAACAGACCTATGTCAGGGCGTTCATTGAGCGATACATTAGTTCGGTGGAGAATATCGGTAATACTTTGGAAGAATGGGAACGCAACCTTCAGAGAAATATTAACAGTTTGGATGATATCGCTTTCATCATGGACACATTGCGGGTGATTCGCGAACGTGAGATTGATACTGATTGTGAACTAATTCAGTGTGAGGTAAGGCGACCTTTTAAAGGGATTCTTTATGAGTTGCCCACAATGTTCACTTGTCTGGTGCTATCTTTAGGTAGCTGGGATTTGTAATAAATCACTCGTTTTGCTTTGGTAAACATTCCACGGGGAACCACTCTAAACTTACAGAGCCCACTAGACGTGCCATGGACGAATAAACCAGTGAAATGAGTTCAGGTTCAGCCGCCTGTCCAATCTTGGCAACCATGGCCGTAACATCTACGATCTGCGTGTCAATATGTTGCTGGTAGCTTCGAGACCAATGTCTAAAAGTGCTGTCATCATGCACTGATCCAAGGGGATCAGCGTAATCCAATGATGAGCAGTCAGCGAGCCTGGATCGTTCACCTGTTCCTTTGGAACACGCGGAGCAGCTTGGCAAACTGCGAATTCGTTCACTCCGAGGAGGGATTCGCCCTTGGAGAGTGTTCCTCAAAGTAACTACTCTAGGCGTCGTTTTCAAGTAGTACGCCTTTAGTCCGGACTAGTTCTTCAGACTAGCCAAATTTGAAAGTCAGACGGTGGATACGACCGAATTGGTATCATACCCTTCCTCAGGCCAATTGTTGTCTTCCTTATATTTCATGACCTGGTTTGTATAATGTGAACTAGGTAGAATAAGAGATACTGGTTAACTGCTTGCCCGATATCGATAACGAATTATGTGTGTAAAACAAAGCAAGAATAATTCATTTTCTGAATTCCAATACTCTCTTCCAAACGCAGAGATCGTTCATTCGAAAGTAGCACGGATTACAATTATTACTGAAAATGTAGCCTTTGAGTTTGATGGCTAAAAAACAATTTGAAAACAGCGAATTTCTGGACTCACACTAAGTTATCTGGGTATTTTATAAAGCGAGCGTATATAATAGTTCTCATGAGAGTCATTTAAAGCTGAGAATAAATTTCCTGCTAGCCTCATGACCGAATTCAAGTTTGGTTGAGCCCGTTGAATCAAGTGAGCCAAAGTGAGTGACTTCACTTCACTGCCTGCGCCAAACGGTTGGCTTGTTTGGATGGTGAGTGGAAAAAAGACAGCTTGTTTATCTGCAGTTCATTTGAATATTCCAGAGTTGTGAATCCAACCGACATACCCAAAACCAAGCAAGGCCAGTGGACTGTCGTTAAATCCTCATCAGCGTCACCTGACTAAGTACAGGAAATTAGGTATTCACTTGTCGTTTTTAGAGCATTTCCGGGCATGTGTTACGTTTCATTGTCACCCGTTCAATTACATTTACAATGTCCTTAATACTATTCCTAAAACGGTCGTGATTCGGTCTTCAAAAATGAGCCGATCCATCAGTTGCATCCTTGTTCTAGATTAGAGTGAAAGAGGTCGCTGTCGATCAGAAAGCATCAGAAATCTGGAGATTCATAAACCCATTAATTAGTGCTGATTCATCCTGGACTTGGTGTGAATATTTGTCTTCTAACAAATTTCCGTGATCCTGTGCGTTATCCCATTAATTTTAATTCTGACAGGAAGCGAACGCGTTATTGAGCAAGTTCAATCTACCCTACCCAAAGGACATTGGTGATCGAGTGGAATTAGTACGATGCGCATTCTTGCGCATTAAAGAGCGTGTGTTCCATACCACGGATTATATACTGTCAATACAAGGTGGATACAAGGATGGTCTATTGGCTAGCATTCAAGAATTGAAGGAATCAACGCAGGTGTTTGAAGCAGATTATGATGAGGCAAGTGATTTCCCCAAGTTCTCTGTAATTTCGCCCCCCACCCGATTCCAGCATTTTTACGAACTTTCTGCGGCTGTGCCGTCATATGGCGGAAGCTTCAACATTGGTTTACACGGAGGTTGATAACAGCCTCAGTATTTACCCTGTATCACCGCACTTGAGACTGAAACCTCATTGTGAAGAGGATCTTTATCATAAGAATCCCGCAACGCAATGCGTCTTAATCGGTGCGCATTATTCGCACAATGCTGTCAGCTGCAAAACCTTTACAAGTGGAGTAAAACTTTCTACGCCAAAATATTGCATTTTGTTGCGTATGTGCTCAAACCGAAAACAGTTCTAATCTACATTCATATTTTTGCAGCTCGCCAAATTTCATCGTTCACTGAATCAACCGTGCCTCTGGTTAGGAAGTCTTGTGGGATAATTTCCCACCATCGCGGAGACCCCAGGATGCCTGAACGGGGCTTATAAGTTTGAATTGGTATTCTCAATTCAATTGCCCGATTGCTTTAGTTCATCAGGGACACGTCATAACTTTCGAAAATTCCACTCCATTGTGCGAATACTGAACGCCGTCTTAATCTATTTCGCACCGTAAATTTGACTTGCCGCGAAACTGTCATAACTTTCAAAATTCCCCTCCATTGTGCGAATACTGAACGCCGTCTTAATCTATTTCGCACCGTAAATTTGACTTGCCGCGAAACTGTTGCTGATCCGAAACAAAACAGTTCAAGTGACACAAAAGTGATGTTAGCAAAACTGGTTTATTCTGACGGTTTGATTAGTATTCTTCCTTGTCCGAAAGAAGGAATGATGGGACCAATTTGGAAAGTGGGAGATATTTTGTCTCGTGACTAGTTACAATATAAACCGAGTACAGAGTAATTCATTTTCATAGCCGTGCACCTGCGTACAGTGTTCGCAGTGACAGTGGATAAGGCGATGGTCGAGAATGAAGGAAACATGAAATGGTGATTATGTACTACTGGAGAGATACAAGTGCACCACTGGATTGGTGTTGATATCGTACCGATGAATGCCTTCAGATATTAGTGAACTGGGTCTCTGATTCTTCGTGTTCGCGGACTATGTATTTGAGCGCGATTTAGACCATTTGCTATACTTATGCTGCTATCCCCAGGTCGTCTATTGCTCACTCGGTACCTGCTTCAGCGACGTGGCAGAGAAAACAGCCGTAGTATACCATCAGCTTGTTGCTGAAATCCACCCAATGGTATTTTGTTGTTGTCCGCAAGTACCGGTGGTCAAAGGAAGACAACTTTTCTTCGCATTCAGGAAACCATGGCCAGGCTTCACAATTGTATAGTAGCAATGTGACTTTATTGACTGTGTCCTCCAAAACTGAAATTCCCGTTTTTTCTCATCAAAACCCAAGCTATGAGGAAGCCAGAAGATGGGTTAATAGCGTTACTCGAAATGTTATGTAAATGACACGGTGGCTAGGATAAGCTTAACGTTTGTGTATGGCTTACAGCTGATGATCCTGATTATTTTGGTGACACGCACAAGTCTTTCTACTGATTCGGAAACCTCGCAAGTCATGAAAGTCAACTCAGAATTCTCTGGATCGATTGTAATCCGCTAGCCTCCAGTCAAGTATTAAACGAAACTTTTCCATATTGCGACCCATAAACACTGAGATAATCACCATGAAGACACATAATTGCGTGGATCGTTGATAGAGTAAGTAAGGTTTATGTGCAATTTGGTGTTTGAGTAGGAATTAAGGTTGCTATAAACTCGGAAGCTAAGCTAACCTCATTAACCTCAAGGATGGCGACCCCGGTTGTGGGCTGTCAGAATTTTCAGTAGCATTTTGTGAGTGATTTTCGGGTCAAGCTAAATAGAGAAGTTAAATAAAATCACAGCTGATCAGTCGCTCGTGGCCAAAAGGTTAAGGGTTCGGCCACAAGCCGGAAGGCCTCGGGTTCGAAACTCTCTGAGTTTCGTAAGATGCATGCTGATGATAGTTCTCGACAAGGATGAAACAGTTATAAAGTGGTTCTCAGCTTTTCAACATAGACTGGCTTCATTGACAAGACTAAATCTCTGTTGAAAATAAATAATGCTTTTAGCAAGCTTTATCACCGCTGCCAAACTTAATTGATACCAAAGTACAAACAACGATAAAATAAGAAATGGAGAACTGAGTGACGACTGTCAAAAGAAGGGACAGACCCACGGTGTGTTAAGATCAAATTTCACTGATGACAAGTTGAACGAACAACCTGTGGACCTACACGCTTCACCTGACTTCCGGTGTGATGTTTTTCACCCAGGCAGTTGTTCGTCTGCCAAATTTCCCTCCCTGATAATTTGGTTGTCAATTATTGTGTCAGCGTGCCTATTCGGCGTACGGTAGTGAAGTGTCAACGAAGACGGAATTTTGGGAGCTTTTTTGTGTTTTGATCCGTGAGGCTCAGGGCTCATATAATGCTTCAGGGAACTGGAGCGAGTGTAGTGGGACTATCCGTTATACCCCTCTAGAAAGTTTAAAAAGTCTAGAAAGTCATTCATTTTCCACAGAATTTCTCTGACGTGCCCTAAACAGGGTGATACGCGCAACACACACGTCGCAACACACACGTCCTGTCTGTGTATATACCATGGACAAGAGTGGACAACATAGAAAGATGAATCGGCGAGGATAAGCGCTGACGTGTACAGACTGATCGAAATGTAAAACACTTCATTGGTGAATTTCTTCAATTGTGAGAGGTTCACTGTTCCTGAGCCCCTAAAATTCCGACCTCTGGGCCGTTCCCCTTGGTCGTAAACAACCGATCGACAGTACAAACTGTCAGAGTATTTTAATGCATTTTGAGGTAACAAAAACCTTTGGATAACAATGGAATAAAAAGATGTGCGTGCCTTTCAGTATCCTTTAAAACGGAATGTTTGTGATAACCGCTTAAAATTTCGAAACTGCTTTCTACGCTCAATCCGAAACTCGCTACGATTAAGCCCGTTCATAGGCAGTGGGGTTTTTAAGTTGTGTCGGAAAACGATTCATAGTTCGCCAGAACATCGGTGAACATAATGCATTCATGAAGTTATCATTACTTTGGTAGTCACACCACTCTGTGTCGTGTGGTGCACGCTACAAAAACGAAGTAAGAACCTCTGTGTGTGCCAGACTTTGTTCATGAGGTCTTTTGAGATTCGGTTTTGAGCGATGGTTTGATGGGAAACCAGATGCAATCTGGTATCTTTAGATGGTCATAATCAACACTGGGGTGAAGTAAAATGCCATCTTGATAAGATACCGACTGCTAAAGTTTGTGATGGTTCTAGCTAAGACGTTTCTCCACTGAGGGTGTGTATTCTGCACGTGCAACAAGCCTCAGGTTAACGCACAATCAAAATGACTATGATCACCTACTAGTGTAACAGGAGTTTCACTGTAAACATACAAACAACTAGTCACAGCAAACGATGACATAGCGCAGTTACACCACAAAAGTGCTGCAAATTGGGTCACAGGCGTAAATGACGAAAGTGCACGCGGATAACTCGTCCTCACATGAGATGCTCAGAATGTTCGGGTGTCTGGCTACTGAGACCAAATGCGCCGAATGCCATTCCAGCTTTGACTTGTAGGATTTAGTGGATATAACTCTATGATTCAAGTGGACTTTGTGAACTAAATAGGCTTCCATCCTTACTGAACCTCAGACTAACTGACATATCAGGTAAAATGGGAGAAGTGTGGAATTTTGGTGTTACCACAGCGTCAGGGTTCCGAATCCTTTTTGAAACGCATAAGCTATCTGTAAATTCCGTGACTCGGCTGATAGTCCAGAAGCAAACATATGTTGCTTCCTTAGCAAATCTGATACAACGAAGATCTCTCAGTGTTATAGAGTGTCATTTTAAGCTTGAATTCTCCTCGAGATCACATATCACTGTATGCTGGACGAAACTATTTTATTTTTTGACTGGGCGCGAGTGAAAATGAATTTTCCACAACGTAGTTTAGAAGACAACCTTGTTTTAGTTCGACTTTTAGCTGGTCTGCAGTTCATATTCTTCTCACTCCAGCTAAGGAAAAAGCCTCCCTGAAACCCTTACTGATCGCAAACGGCTACCAAGACAGGTTCATCACCTTTTATACCCTCAGATACGGTTAGCACTTTTTCGAATAAAGAAGTTCTACTGTGTCTATCGTTTAACAACGTATGACACAAACTCAAATCTGCCCTAAATCGCACGTTTTCAGCAACTCGGTTGCAGTTGATCTCTGCAACCAGACGACTTGTGTTTCAGACTAAATCCAAGGGCGTGCCGGTTCACTACACTCCAAATGTCACATATCAGTTCAGTTGCAGTTGCAATCAAACATACATAGACAGAATGACCAATACCTTTCTCATTGGATTTGTGGGCACGGATCATGCAACTGGCAGATAGCAGCCTGATAGCAGCCACCCGGAGAATCACTTCTGCGACATGCCGGTGGAATAATTCATATAGTTGACCACTCCCTCCCAATACGTTCGGAGTTATCAGAGTTATCAGAGTTATGCAACGGAAAAACAAAGCCATTCATTTTTTCGAAGCAGTGTCAATTAGAGTACTATGCACACAGAAGTACTGATCAGGTTATCTGCTTATCCTGGAGTTCACCCCATCCCAATTTTCTCCAAAGGGCTTCACGTGACGTTCACTGTTCCCTCTTTGTTACTATGCCACCCATCTAAAAATACTGGTTTTGCGTTCACAACTGGTGAGAGTAGTTTTAGATTTACAGTCTCGCAACTCGTGTCTTTTTACCGTTCTGGTGAGAAGTACACATTTCACAAATTCCGGATAATATAGATCGAAAATCTTGACCGTACCGTTTTGGAACGCATACAAATTTTTTGTGAAAATTGCTTTAGTGTTCTGTTTTGGACATTAGTGCCCTAAATGAGATCGGTATTCTCAAAAGTGTAACAGTTTTTGGCAATGGCAGTGTGGTGGACGGATTTATCCCACTTTCGACTGTCAGCTGCAACTGTATCTACTTATTTAGAAGTGTTTTCCGGAGCTATAAAGCAATCCACTCAGTTCAGCCCTTCTTCGCCCCCTCAGAGTTAATTTTCCTTACCGTTTAAATATTAATGCAGTGATATTGCCCTCGTGGTTTGGCTCTCTATTAGCATCGGTTAAGTGCATCACCAAAAACTGATTGGATATCTTCAGTTCCTTGTCTTTGGGTACCTGGCTGGGGGCTCATTTACAGTGTTAATCACAAGCGCTAATAGCCAGTGAACCTGTTACGTCACGTGTTACGTCGTTTATCCTTTTCATCATCCAGAAAGGCCCTATGGTTCCCGGACTAGCACCTCAAGAAGCGCTGGACAAACAGATTCAGTTCAAAAACCGATTTGACAACTTGATTCGTAAAATCAACACAGCGCTCAAAGGTGAACTCCTGTTCGGCTTACCTGCCTCAGACTACAGCCGGGTACAACAAATCGGACGGGAACTGGACCTGCTTCAGCGGCTCTACGGTTTGTATAACGAGGTCAATCGTACAGTGGCTAGCTACTATGAGATTGTATGGCAGGAAGTGGACATGGAGAAGATTGGAGCAGATTTGCAAGAATTTCAGAATAAGTATGTTTTACTCCCGTAATTGTCCATTAAGCACAATGCCTTGTGAACAGTTTGTGCATGACATCTCCAGGTTGTTCCGTACCAGCAGTCAGCAAATCACCTTGACCTATATGCACTGTTGTTTTTCGTGGTGATGCACGTGATCTCGCCTTCGTCATTCGTTCACACACACGGCTCCCGTCCGGGTTCGTCTTAGTTGTCTCTGTCTGACGGTTGATAGGTTGAGCATTCAGCAACACACTACTCAGCCAAGCAGTTCAACACCACAGCAGCACACTCGGCGACTTCTACCCTGGCGCCTTCAGTGGGTGAAGAAATTGCATTCCCAGTCTGCAGTGGATTACGATTTTAGTGGCCTTCCTAATCGTCTCCTAACAAGTACACATTAGGTTACTGTGAGGAGCTGTATACTGGTCCGGGCACTCAAAGCCGAAAATTAGTACACCGATAGAGGAGAGCAGGACAATAACAACGCAAAGTTAAGTTGGTAGGTTTCGATACTATTAACCAGTGGAAGGCTAGGTTCATGTTCCTCCAAATAGTCTCCATGTGAAGCAGAAAATGCTGCAAATCTGGAAGTAAAACAACTAATCCAATTGCGTAGTAGACACAGGCTCGTTAGGTTAATCGGTTCACATTTCGTTTGTGAGTCATAGCTTTGAGCCATACCGCTCAAACAATGCAAAATAACTCGAGTGCAGATAGTAGATTTCACACGCTTCAAAAGTTACAGGAAGTCAAGAAAAGCAGATTCATTATAACGGTCAATGAGACTATCCATTGAATGAAAGAAAATCTATAATCACATTGACAATTACGACGTTTTAGCATTAACACCCCGTACATGAATGACTAGCTTCTGAATAAAGCCTGCCACTCAATAATGGTGGAACCACTGAACCCTTGCTCTTTTTCGCAGGTGGTCTGTACGCAGCCGAATTCGATGCAAACTCTTGAAACCGTTCACACACGGGGGAGTAAGACAGGCGGGCTTATCTCATAAATAGCGATCCTCAAACTGAACCATGAGACTGCATTGCAGAAAACTTCATGTTTGTTCCGAAGGTAGCGGGAGATATCAGTGCCATGCCTTGGCAGCAGTGCCCCTATTTGCACACTGTGATCACTGGTGTTGGTGTGACATTTTGTTGCTCATCTTGATGGACGTACTGCGCTTCCACTAGATTCCGCGATGATCAACAGATGCACTGCCAGACAACCATTCAGGCTATCTTCTCACTGGAAGGCTACCGCCATTCATTCATGGCGCAACGCCTCTACGCGAATGGTTGTTAAGTAGATGGAAAGGAATGTAATCCTGGTTCACTCTTATACCGATTTCAAACTCGCTCGAGAGGGTTTTGCAGGACCGCACCCGAGCCCTCATTTTTGCGCATGTTCTTTGATAAGGTTGACAAACTTTTCCGGACAGCCAAGCTTTTGTGGGACGATCCACAGAGCTTCTCGGCTGACTGCCTTGAAGGTTTTGGCAAAGAACATGAACAGTACACAGGACAGTTAATTTCTTTGCAATATGTTCGAATATTCGTAGCTGGGGTGCATTCATTGGTAGTTGATCTGTTCAACAGCGGATGAGGTCATCGACATCACAGACTGAATACACTAGTAGTGGAAACTTGTGATTCACTGCCATGGAGGGTGAAAAGGATGATTAGGAATGGACACAGTGTAAAATGTATCCAGAGAGGACGCCCAGGATCAAGGTGCGTACACCTTCCAAAACAACTGAGATCACGTACAAAACAGGAAAATGTGCTCGGTATTCGCAGCATTCTCGTTTTTACTCGTCACAGATTCTTGTGTCAGGGAGACGTCAGACCGTCGCTGGAAGATAGTTTATGCAATCTGTGTGTGTGGCCGTGCTTCGAAAAACTTTCCGGCTTTGACCGTGAGTAACCTCACTGGCCGGCTCCTATCAAGCTAATCAGTCGTGTGAACAGTGCAGACATGTGCAATTGTAAGCGGTCAAATGTGCATACTGTATCTACACTGAAATTTGCGGAGTACTCCTGCGGGGTCATGAGATCCCAATTTCTAGAGAGCCATCACCACATATAATGTTACCTGCGAACCCTCGTTAGGGCTGGGGACGCACAGGCGACGGTCAGCAGATGTCAAGGTGTTAAGTTACAAGCTCTTTCGTTCCACAGCCTCTCATAACCAGGAAATATCGTGTAAAAAGTAATAATCCTAGTCTGTAACACCTTTTCAGTACCTTGGTACCATGCCACCCGATGGAAGCCGGGGGGCTGAGATACTGCTGGGTTGCCCAAACCTAGACAAGAGTAGTTGAGATGTCGGAGTCGAACGACAGACCTTCCTATCAGTAAGTTCACTCCTTAACCACTGAGCTGTATCGAGCTGGTCTACCGAATTAATAAGCAGGTGCCGAAAGACCTCCTATCAGTAAGTTCACTCCTTAACCACTGAGCTGTATCGAGCTGGTCTACCGAATTAATAAGCAGGTGCCGAATCGCATCGCTTGTTCAAAACATCTTTCCAAGGGACAGCGTACTGCAGTCACTCACGACCTTATACCTCTAAAGTGATTAACTGGTGTCACTCTGGTTTCACAAAAATCAGTAGCACTGATTCATTTCCCTTTCAATCTGGGTTTAGGTTTTTGCATTTTGCTGTACGACCAACTCAAGGACACTAGGTGACAGTTAATTTATAGGACATAGTACCAGGGAAAATCATGATGGAGACGGGGAGGATGAGCGAGTACGAGCTCACTTGGCCCCTGTGTTGATACAGTCGCCATTCGCCATACATGCCGACAATAAGTATTGTTATGCAACTCAGCAGACGAGGACTTGTTTGATTACAGCTACTCCCTGAATACAAACAAAAAACTTAAGAAGTCACAAACATCACACATTTAATTTTTCGTTAACTCGAGGTATATAAAGGTAGGATTTATTGGGATTTCAGCCACAGACCGGATAATTCGTGTTGCAGTTTGGATAATCTGTCAGTATCATGTTGAGTTTGTTGTGCATGGATATTTTCTACTTGGAATATTGTCAGTGTCCCAGGTCATATTTGGATTAGAAGGCAATCAATTCGGTTTCCGAAAATGTGAAAGTCAAGCGACTATTGAAGATGGCGCTCAATGGAGACCCAATCCGCTTTGAATCCTATTGGGTTGGTTTGGAACATTAGACTATGGAACACAAATCGAGCTTTAGGAGCCAATCAGTGGCAGTTTAAAACATGTATCTTGAATCTCTAATCCATCTGCACACAACTCACACTAATCTTTGGACGTTTCCAAGTGGTAAGCCTATATCGGTGCTAGAGGTGACTATCCTTCACCATCGGTGTGTAGACCCAGCTGAAAGATGGGTCCTAGACCCAGCTAACCGGATATGCCTACGACCCGTCTCCTTGGTGGTATGCTCTACCAGATGCCTGTCTGCATGCACTGTGAGGCTCGATTGTTCGTTTGCACCCACTTTAATTGACAGTCGTGAACCACCATTTGGGTAGGCTGGTGGCTTTAGAATTACTCCCGCCATCTTCACCTTCCGGTCTTATATCCGGGGGGGGGGAGGGAACAGGGAGTTCAGGTGGGTGTTCGTGCCCCTCAGCACACACTGGATGTAACGTTACTCATTATGCGCGGATGTTCAGCGTCGTATTGCGATGTGACAGGCTAATTCGGAAGCGGATTATGGGCGGCCATATTTGTGTTATCCAGTAGTATTGCGTAGCAGAAATTCGAATACTCCCCTCCAGATTGTGCATCCAGTGTCACAACCGTACATGTTTGGTCTTGGTAATCAGTTTTTCACTCTGTTAGGCGATCACATTCTTCGAAAAGTTTACTTCATCAAGGTCACTCTTCATTGTTTAGGTTAAGCTTGCTGAGAAAAATAAGTCAGATGGGTGAACTCCGACTTTCTTCTACTCATCTGAGCACACGACCGTAAGTCTTGTCGGAGTTTGTGGTTCAACTCTGACATCTTAGTCCCATTATTTGGCCACATGTCAAGCTGTCAGTGGGTGAATGAGCCTCCAGAATTGATGTGTTACACTATAAGTTCGACATACAAGATGAAGATCTACGTAGACAGTGGGAGGAAATCAGGCCGTCAAAACCTCAGAAAAAAATTCATGCATTGGTGGGTGTCCAGGTCAGAAAATCCTGTGCAGATACTTAAGGATACGTCTACAACGGTTGAACGGAGCACACGTGGTTTACTGGGTGTTCGTGCCACTCAGCACACACTGGATGTAACGTTACTCATTATGCGCGGATGTTCAGCGTCGTATTGCGATGTGACAGGCTAATTCGGAAGCGGATTATGGGCGGCCATATTTGTGTTATCCAGTAGTATTGCGTAGCAGAAATTCGAATACTCCCCTCCAGATTGTGCATCCAGTGTCACAACCGTACATGTTTGGTCTTGGTAATCAGTTTTTCACTCTGTTAGGCGATCACATTCTTCGAAAAGTTTACTTCATCAAGGTCACTCTTCATTGTTTAGGTTAAGCTTGCTGAGAAAAATAAGTCAGATGGGTGAACTCCGACTTTCTTCTACTCATCTGAGCACACGACCGTAAGTCTTGTCGGAGTTTGTGGTTCAACTCTGACATCTTAGTCCCATTATTTGGCCACATGTCAAGCTGTCAGTGGGTGAATGAGCCTCCAGAATTGATGTGTTACACTATAAGTTCGACATACAAGATGAAGATCTACGTAGACAGTGGGAGGAAATCAGGCCGTCAAAACCTCAGAAAAAAATTCATGCATTGGTGGGTGTCCAGGTCAGAAAATCCTGTGCAGATACTTAAGGATACGTCTACAACGGTTGAACGGAGCACACGTGGTTTACCCCTCAGCCACCATTTTATGCTGTGCCATTCACACGCTTTTTTCTGTGCTGAGATTTTTATTCCATCGGAGTTAGCAGGACTGTTTCTTGAACCGTAGTTTCAATTGTGTAGATTAGTCTGCTCTACTATGCATGTCTGATTACCCCTTTCTGAGTGTTGTATCGTGCGGTGGCCGAGTTATTGGTTACGCCTGCACTGAGCCTGCCAGACTACGCGATAGGGAGAAGACAAAGAGCTGGGGACACGGCTGTATTGCCAGGAAAAAACGTACAGAGCGTCTGCGTAAATATATAGGATGACCACTTGTTCGCTCCGTACAGCCAATGGTGGTGTTCCGGTCGTGAACATCCTTAGGCCCACTACGCTGGTCGTGTGTTGCTAGGCCGTGTTTGGTGGGAGCCATGTTTCGTGGGGGCCGTCAACTCACCTACTTTCCGGACGCGTCGTAACCATGGTGACCTTGGGGATGCGTCACCCTCTGCACATGTACTTTTTCTTCTGTCTGGGCGCGCCCTGACACTGAGTCTGTTGTTAATGTTGGCAATAAACAAATCCAGATTCCTTCAAATGTCACCTTCCAAGCAATGGAACTCAACGTTTCATCTCATCCGTTTAACCAACTATGGAAGAGCTTTATCTCTTCAGTGGCACTATGTAGTTCCCCTAAAACTCCTAAATATGGCTTTTATTTCCACACTCCGGAACTTAGCTCGTATCGTACAACAAGGTATCAAAATGTCTACCCATCAAACATCCGTTAATGTTCGTGCACCTCCATTTCCGTCGGATGAAAAATCCCCCAAGTTTTACTTTATCAATTCTCTCGTTGTCCAACTTATCCGAGCCTGAATAATCTGTTGGATTATCTGAGTTCTGTTTTCATCATATTGCCCAGGATAACAGAGAATCACTGCTTTCTCAGTATTATAACATCCCACAGTTTCTCGTAAGATTCCGTGATGAACTCTGTTAGTCGTCCAAGGTTCTCAGACAGAATTTGAAAAACGTCTGTGTCTGATATTTAAGGCATCCTTAGCGGGCGTGCAGTTCTACAGTTTATACGCCACATAATGGACATAACCTCAAGACATGTTAACTTCATCCATGGTGGCAATCAGCAGAACTATCAACTACCAAAGCTACCGTTACCTGATGTCAGCTATCAGCTTTCTAGGCTGTTTATTGATGTGCTGACTATGCTGCCTTCCTGATGCATTTTTACCATCCAGGTGCAAGCGACTTCCACTGTTGTTAATGTTGGCAATAAACAAATCCAGATTCCTTCAAATGTCACCTTCCAAGCAATGGAACTCAACGTTTCATCTCATCCGTTTAACCAACTATGGAAGAGCTTTATCTCTTCAGTGGCACTATGTAGTTCCCCTAAAACTCCTAAATATGGCTTTTATTTCCACACTCCGGAACTTAGCTCGTATCGTACAACAAGGTATCAAAATGTCTACCCATCAAACATCCGTTAATGTTCGTGCACCTCCATTTCCGTCGGATGAAAAATCCCCCAAGTTTTACTTTATCAATTCTCTCGTTGTCCAACTTATCCGAGCCTGAATAATCTGTTGGATTATCTGAGTTCTGTTTTCATCATATTGCCCAGGATAACAGAGAATCACTGCTTTCTCAGTATTATAACATCCCACAGTTTCTCGTAAGATTCCGTGATGAACTCTGTTAGTCGTCCAAGGTTCTCAGACAGAATTTGAAAAACGTCTGTGTCTGATATTTAAGGCATCCTTAGCGGGCGTGCAGTTCTACAGTTTATACGCCACATAATGGACATAACCTCAAGACATGTTAACTTCATCCATGGTGGCAATCAGCAGAACTATCAACTACCAAAGCTACCGTTACCTGATGTCAGCTATCAGCTTTCTAGGCTGTTTATTGATGTGCTGACTATGCTGCCTTCCTGATGCATTTTTACCATCCAGGTGCAAGCGACTTCCAAAGGCCTTGAAAGAGTGGCCTGCCTACACTGATTTGGAGAAGACAATTAACGACTTCAATGATAAAGTTCCACTTTTGGAGATGATGACAAACAAAGCCATGAAACCGAGACACTGGCAGCGACTGGCTGATCTGACAAATTACAACTTTAACGTGGAGTCGGAAAACTTCACACTGAAAAATATGTTGGACGCTCCGTTGCTTGATGTAAAGGACGATGTAGAAGATATATGTGTCTCTGCTGTGCGCGAAAAGGACATCGAAGCTAAGCTGAACGTGGTGGTAGCTGATTGGGCCAATCAAGAATTGAAACTCGCGCAATTCAAAACACGGGGTGAACTATTGCTGAAAGGGGATCGTATCAGTGAAATAATCCCAATCCTGGAAGATTCCCTTATGATATTGAGTTCGTTGATGAGTAATCGGTAAGCAATAAGTCTTGCAACTCAACAAAGCGGATTAGTTTTAAGGACATAAAATCACTTTTGATGGGACCCGAGGATAATTAGAGCTGATATCCTGTGAAACAAGTGTTATCCATCTAATACTTTAACCATGACCTGTCGTTGGAATGACCTTGTCAACCTTTGTATGATGTATGTGGTATCCATCGTTGCTCTCACTGAGCTGTGTCAACAGCGGGATTGACCGAGTAGCAAAATAAATGTTTCACACCTAAAAATTGTAAAAAATACTAGTTCTTTCACAGTGCCTTACTTTCAGTACCTGTCACTTCACTATTGGTCATGATAAGTGGTGATCATGCATACGGTTTCAGTCGAATTTAAGATTCCCGGGTAAGGGGGAAACATGGGTATAAGCGTAATACAGTTCGGAAAAATAACATGAATCCGTAAACGATTAATGGCAGTGCCAGAAATCGCATTTCTACCGCTGCTCAGCTGCCCAAATAAAAGGGATTATCTGGTTGACCATGAAAAAACCAAGGTATACTTCTGGCTTGTGGTAGGCGTTCTCGTATTTGTGTGCTTGCGATCGATAAACGGAATTTTTACCGTTCAGATTTTTTAACGCTCCCATTTGTACGTGTTCCTTATGAATACCGTTCACTAACTCGTGCCATACTGCATGCATAATCAAATGGACCGGGTTCCAAAGGTAGCGCATCGTCCAAAGGCGATATTCAGGCCATAAGTGTTTACTATAGGGACTACATCAGTGTGCGAACACTGAATTCTATCCCTTTACTTTTAGCTACAACGCACCATTCCGCAATTCCATTCAAGAATGGGTTCAAAAACTGAGTACTACAAGCGAAGTTTTGGAGACATGGATGCGGGTGCAAAATTTATGGGTATATTTGGAGGCGGTATTCGTGGGTGGCGATATCGCGAAGCAGTTGCCATCAGAAGCCAAGCGTTTTCAAGCTGTTGATAAGACATGGATTAAGGTCATGGAGAGAGCACGTGACACACCAAACGTCATCGCCTGTTGTGCTGGGGATCAGTCGTTACAGGAGCAGCTTCCTAGACTTTTGAGTCAACTGGAATTGTGCCAGAAATCCTTGTCAGGTTATTTGGAGAGAAAACGACTACTCTTCCCTCGGTTCTTCTTCGTATCCGATCCAGTTCTTTTGGAAATCCTTGGACAGGCATCGGACCCACATGCCATCCAAGCCCACTTGTTAGCCATTTTTGACAACACAAAGCGTGTGCAGTTCGCGGAGAAGGCCTTTGATATATTGGCAGCCTTTTCACAAGAAGATGAGAAGTTGCCTGTAAGTCACAGTTTCTCATTGGCCAATGAAGGGATGGAGATCGTAGCATTTTGTTGTGTTAACTTTTACATTTTCAAATTTGTCGTTAAATTCACACTTAACCCAGCTGGAAGACCACCGAAAAATTGGAAACCCTGTCAATGTCAAACATCAGAGGAAGTTTATTCGGGACGATGACAGGTTAGCATTCTCTGGCTTACGTATATCCTTCATCAGAGATTACTCGTAATTCACAATGACCTGATGCAGTTCGTGAGCAGGATACTGTCGGTGTACTGTTTGACTTAATCATCTGAGCATCCTACTGATTTTTGCCAGTACTATATTCTCCAGGGTCACAGTCTTCAACCTGGACCTCCAGTTTCTTTGGTGTTCTGAAGTATTTGACTAAGCTTTGATTACAGCTCATTGCCTTGCTCTTCTATTTTGCCGGACCCTGCGTTGTTTGTTCAGCATGGTAGACAGGAAAACACGTTGCTGGGTACAGGAAAACTTACTTATGTGAATTGGGCAATTTTTACGGTAACGCATGTTCGCCTCCGTCGGTTATCAATGAATTTGGATTTTTAACGCACGAAACGTATGAAAATACAGAAGATTTATTCCTAACTGACTCTCGTCTTTGCACGTTTGGGTATTTTCGTTGCATAGTGGGTAAGTGCCTGTATATCGGTCTCAGAATTTACACCGTCAAGTAAATCGTCCACTATCAAGACATTTTTCATTTGGGGGGCGAAGACGTCGGGTGCTAAAAAATCAGTATGACAATATGCACTCGAACTGATTTTGATTACGCGATCAACCGAATCGTACGCTAACCGTGTGGTTGAGGGTATCGTGAAAGCTGAATTGGTACCCTTTGCAGCTGGTGCCAGGGTTACCTAGTCATATGATATCATGGGTGTGATGGGGTCTTATACTCAGTACTTACTTTGTTATCAGATTGACCATGTGGTCATTGTTCAGAAGTGCATTGTTTCCAGCCTAATGCCGAAAAAATACACCGTGACTTCCCGATTATGAATCGGACTGCCAGTGGCAAAGAGAACAAGCAATAATAAATTTTCTGAAGTAACCAATTTGAAATGGATGACATTGTTGACATCGCACCTATCTATACTGAGCTGTTTAACCCCCAGGACTGGACGGATTAGCCTATTAGCACTGGTCTGCGGGTCTGGATGAAACGATCTTTCTGGGCCCAATATACCCTATTTAGGGTGAGCAATAGCCTTAAGTGTATTTAACGAACTCAAAAGCTTATTTTCGTCTAATGATCATGGAATCGTGCTTGTCTGTTGCTTCCTGACCCGCACATCATTAACGAAATAGCTACGATGTCAGTGAGACAAATTGCAGCCAGCATTTTGAGTACAACACATCAAACACTACTTTCCCAAGAAATGCACCAAATGCAGTCGGTTCCAAGAAGTAAACGGGCGGAAATCGAGGACCAAGAATTTCTAGAGTGACAGGACCTTATATTTTCACTGAAGCAAAATCAATTCGGAATATTCCGGACGCCAACGGCTGGCCGCAACCCTCTGGTAAACTGCTTCGCTGACAATCAGGTGCACACAGTAAAAGCCTGCTGATAAGCAGGCTTGAATTTTAGTCCTGCTAACCACTGTGTCAACTTTTGGATGGTCTTGACGTTTTGGTGGCCTAAACATTGCTTACTCTCAACACAAGTGTCATGGAACCTTTAATGAACTAATACGGAAAGTTCGAGGTAGAATAGTCCCTTGAGGCGTGCTTTCTTTATCCACACCCATAGTGTCCTTTTAAGAGGTAAAGCAGATGGTCTTGTTGCTAGGTCAGTGCGCTGATTAGGGGGCTCGCACTCTTTGGCGTAGTATTTGTGGCCCTGTTGAATGGTGGTGCTACAAACATCGACTTCTTTTTTCCGTGAGTTTTACAATACAAGATGCCATTCCCTCTGTCTCCGAAAGCCACTTCCATATTCGAACCTTCAGGAAGTCCCTCTTGTTGTCTTACGTGGTTTGTGTGTAGTAATGGTTTCATTATGTCGTGCTTGTGGGAAAAATTATTTACGTCGTTTAAGATAAAATTTAGACCTCCGTAATTCGTAGCTAAATAACCACTTCAATGCATATGAGGTGAAAGATTCAAAGCACACCGGCACCTCGATGGAGGTTCCGTTGAATTTGCATTTGACCTAGCGCATTCTCTGACATATCGAGAATGCACTTAGTGGCTTTTGAAAGCCTTCCGGTGTCTGCATGTGATTTAAGGGGTCCATTATATACTTTCGGTGATACTGGGCCTACTTATGGGGAATTTTCGATCCGGCGACTCATACAACAATACACGACAATCAGAATGTGGTGCACAGACGTCTGCCGCTCGCACGCTATTCTCTATTTCATTGTCACCATGCCTTTACAAAATAAGCATCCTTAATTATTCCAAAGATCGGTTTTTCTTAATCTAATAAAAAGTCATTTGTTGGCATTAACAGACTGAGAGTACTCACGAACGCGTCGAATCCCTTCTGATCAATTTCTGGGAACACCATACTACACGTCGGGTTTCACACATGCCAATGACAAGTTTTAGAGTTACGTAAATTTACAGCAAAGTTTTGTCAGAGGAAGTCAAAAGCTTTCCTTTCGTCATACGAACCTATAATAAGGTAATAAGGGGTTGGGAGGAATAAATTATCCTGGTTTGTCTAATTGTCCTCACCTCCCACTCTTTGAAAAGATCATGGGTGTGTTTCTTCATGGAATGACAGACATCACAGAGTTCCACAATAATCTATTCGAACTTCAACCATTCTTTTCTTCCTTTCGTTAACAGATGATTAAACCAGTCAAATGCGAAGGACACGTGGAACACTGGTTGCACGTTTTACTCAAAACTGGCCAAGCTTCCCTTCACAGCCTTATTCGAAAAGCCTACTATGAAATCATTGACCCAACTGTTGATCTGACAGAGTTTTTCGATAACCAGTTGGCCCAGATCGGCTTGCTGGGTATTCAAATTTTGTGGACCAGTGATGCGACGGATGCATTGAACTCAGCTCGAGTCGATCCGAAAATCATGAGCAAAACGAACAAACACTTCCTGGAAATTTTAAATAAACTGATTGGAGAGACAACTCGTGAACTGAACAAAACTATGCGTACAAAGTACGAAACCCTGATCACAATTCACGTGCATCAGAGGGATATTTTTGATGACCTGGTAAGTTGATGCTCTTTAATCGACAGTTTGTCTATCCTCCATGTGAAATCGCTCCCAAGGATATGGTAGTGAACAGTAAGGTGCATAGGGAGTCCAGGCATGAACTGAAACTGTCACTTGCCTAGCCCATTGCACCAATATCCGGAGACCGTAGTGCAAATGGGGATATTTTAGGTCTTCGGTCACCTTGAATTGATTCCAAGGCAATGGTGCCAGCTTTCTCCCTTGAAATGGCACCACAAACTATCAGCAAGTTCCATCCTTAGCATACTAGTCACTATTTTTCAGTTGCATGTCAACAGAAAGTTTCAGCTCCCCTAACTCCTCCTATGACTAACAGGATATTTTGGCCCTCCAGTGATGGAGATATATATGTAGGTCTGTATCCACTTTCGGTTCTTCTGTGTTAACTTAGGAAGTACAAGAAACATTCTGACTGAACTTAAAAAGCTGTCGATCTGAACAATGGTATTTTTATTGCGAATGGACACCGGCAAATGAGTCGTTAGTTCACTCTAGTTTATTAAACAATGGCAATGCTGTTGATATCGTGACGCTGACTAGAATAACTACGGTGGTTTTTGCAGCCGTTCGCTGGCAATAAACAGCGGAAAATTTACTGAGTGATTTGTTTGTTTGTTTGTTGAGCGGGAAAATTTGGTTGCAAATGGCTCTCATTGACAACGAGGTCGTCATCAGTATGTAGTTGTGGAGCGGCACGGGGTCAGTTGGTGAGTTTAGTGATAGTGTACATGTATTCGTGAGCATCCGAGTGACCCCAGATCATTGAATTTCTGACCAAACCGGCCCATCGGCTTGTTCGTGAGCTTTTTGCTCTGATCGAATGGCGTCCATTTGACCTTTGAGCGTGGCTTGTCTTACACTAGTCGACCTCGCGCAATTGATCTCACATTCCAGTCTATTTCAGACGGATTCCTGTCTCGGGGCCTCTTGTTTCGCTGATCTTGTTTCTGGTTGACTTGTCTTTCCTGCACACGAAGCGGTGTGCAGACTGGGACCAGTCTGACGTGCCGACCGATCGTGGACTACCATGAACCCACAGATTATCTTGTTTTCTACGTCTGCCTACCAATATTACATCAAAATGAATGGGACTGGGGTAGATGTTGATACCCGATCAGCTAAATTAGACTCTGGGTCCAATACCATACTAAATTCACAAGTGTCAAAGAGGAAAGTCACACAATGCCCATCGTCCTGTGGTCGCAGTTCAGTTTTATTTTACCAGCTTTGGGTTACATGTCCTGCATGTTCTGATCTGACGTACAGTGGCTTGGGCGTATTGTTCTTGTATGAGAAGCTATATCTTGTGTTTCTCAGTTTGTGACGGTTAATTTTCCCTTCGGCCTTCAGTCTGGTCACAGACCACAGGAAAAACTAGTTCAATTTATTAACATTTCTCGATTTTTTCAGTGTAAACAAGGGATCAGATCAACGATTGATTTCGAATGGACAAAGCAGACGCGAACTTATTTCATGGAAAAGGTGGACAAGTGCGTCATCTCCATAACGGATGTAGACTTTGTCTACCAGAACGAATTCCTTGGTTGCACAGAGCGTTTGGTCATTACTCCTCTCACGGACAGATGTTACATCACTCTAGCCCAAGCGTTAAATATGGGGCTTGGAGGTGCCCCAGCCGGACCGGCTGGGACTGGCAAGACGGAAACCACGAAAGTAAGTTATACTGATGCATAATGCTACACAGAATTGTGTCATTATATGTTAGCTAAGTGCCCTGTGAAATGATTTCCTCTTAACTCTACAGTTTTCCGGGATATGTCATCACCGCATACAACGATGCCAGCTGCACCACCAGACTGGCTTGATGACCATGATTGTAAAGACTTTACAGGCACTGCCAGTTGAGATTATGAAGGGCAACTTTGATTCCCGGATTTGCTTGACATATCTCTATGAACCTGCCACCACAGTGGCATTATATCATGCTCATAATCAAAGGCATGATAATCACTTGACACGTGTGAGTTCTGTGGGTTTGTGATGCGCAATTTACTGATTGCATCGTTTTTCAGTCTCTCAGTGTTACGGTTCGGTCACGCAGCGAGCAAACAATATGATAATGCGGATTGTGGCAATACTCTATCCCCAGCTATGTTGCTTGATACAGACTCCTAGCACGGCGAATAGTAAGAAGACGAGAACCTCGGACACAAACTTTAATAATCCAACAACACACGATCAACAGGCGATGCCCGGAGCTTCCGAACCCAAGTCAGTGGAAAGAATGGTATCCTGTACGTGGTCGGATTTAAATTTTCTTGGAGTATCAATAGGCCATTGATTTTTCATAGTTTGACCTTGAAGATGCCAGGAGTTCGCTAGCACACATAAAAACAGCGTTTTCTGGGGGATATTGATATCCCCAACACTCAGGTTTGCGCGGCTTACTTAAAGCTCCACTTAGCAAAAGTCCGCTGTGTCAAGTGATCCACTATATAATGCCACATTGACTAAGCAGATCACCCGATGTAACTGAATCATAGCCTTACCTTCATACCTCAACTGGATAGGATGAGTGAAAACACTGCATCCAGATGGTTTGGCAGCCCAAAACGACACATCTTGGTTAAGAAACTGGAATGGACTGAAGTAAACTTAATGCTAATTGGCCTCATCTCAGATTTGTCTTTTTCCATCTTCTATCACAAAGCTTCAGTTTTTTTCAGCGTCGCACTGCCCCCATCGCTGAACTGAGCCCCTCCTTAAGGGCTTACGCTCGACCTACACGGCTTAAAAAAACTTGAATGGCCATCTCGCTTTCACTGTCTACATCCGCGCTTATGCTGACCTCACTCGTCTCCAACACCGGAGCAATTCCACAGTGAGTTGAGCAACGGAATTGAGGGTGGAGATGACCATGGTCTGCTGTCGTCCGCATGCGTGTCCGAAATCCAGGACATTGAGATCAGATGACTCACTAGGTCGTGGCGAGATTGCGCGGGACAGTGGTGATATCGATCAGGACCTGAATGGGACATGGGTGAAATTAACTGGGACAGGGGCTGGCATCCGTTATATCTTGGCTTCATGGGTGCACTAGACCTTAGGTCCGTGATGCTTTCTGTTACATATGACTGGCCGGGTACAATTATCTTGGATGCAAAGCCGATAGAGTGCTTTGACCTAGAGAGGGTGCTCGCAATAAAAACAAAATGATTCTGACCAGTGCTTCACTCCTTAGACCACTCACTAATATCAGTAAAAACATGCCGGGGTTCAGTCGCACTGCCCCCCCACCATAGTTACACTGACTTGATGTCAAGTACTTCAGGCAAGCATTCCGTATTTAGGACAAATCAGTCCGGAGTGTGTTTCCATGTATAACAACCAGCAAATGAACGACGGTGTGAAAACTGCACGTTTGTCAGAGGTTAGTTTGATCTGAACTTAGTGCACAGAAGATACTCCTTGTAGTGATGAGTTTTTTCTCTAAATATGGTGAAGCTCCTAGTCCACCTACTATAAATGGTAAGTCCGTGCCCTTCAGGTGCGCAAACAGCCGATCAAAACTGTTCTCAAAACTTCACTGGCCCTCACACTGTGGAGTAGGACAACTACATTGCGTAATATTTGGTAGACTGTCTTCAGAACTCTCCATTTTTTGGAATTCATTTCACAAAACACAACGGCGGGTTTTAATGTGTCCTAACAAATAGGACTGTGACCTTCAAACAGAGATGTAGACTGAAGTACAAACCCATTGCGTGTGGATGCTGAATTTGTGACTGTTTTGGCAGGTTAGATTGAACACGGAGAAAAACTACTTGCCTAAGAGTTCGTTGTTTTCATTCTTGCTCCCTATTTTATTTGAATTCACAGCTCTGCAGTTGTAAAGCAAGGGATCTCAACACTGTCCGTCAGCAACCACACGTAGGCCTTTTAACTACCGGCTTGCATGTGTATGCGGATCGTATGGTCTAGTGAGATGTGAACCGATTTCTGGACGTATATCTCTATTGATCCTTCAGTCAAAGGCCTGCTTTGATCTTCTTACCCTTGTCAACTTGTGTACTCCCAAATGCTGTTCCTCAGAGCATACTACAGATATCTATAATGTGTTTTAGTCAGTTATTTCACCCAGGTTTTCTGTGAAATTCGAGGATTCAGTGACAGATGCACGTGTAGTCTGTTCGTGCCGTGCCCCCAAATACGCGAGCTGCTCAGGTTTGAAGTATAGAGGGCTCATCTGTCCAACCAGGTTTCGAGGCCCTATACACTTTGAAGATACGAGATAACGTGAACTATTCCGTCTGATAGCTGTATGACATAACAATGTGCAGTCATCAAATTTGTACTCCGAATCAAATCGACCCACTCAATTGTGCTTCGCAGCCACGTTAACCTACATGCTGCTGATGGTTGCTAGTAGACGGTTCGGTACTAGAGGTCAAAGCAACCTGAACAGGAGCAGGACATGAAGGATTTATCAAAAGAAGTATGTTGTCTGGCTTGCAAGGACGCAACAGCCGTTCACTGGAGAAACTCAGCAAGTTAGCCGGCAAAATATTGCTTGATATCACTGCACGAACCTGCGAACACTGCGAACACTGAGTAGCCTATAGTAATTCTTGACAAATGGCACACATCCACGTGTGATTTCATTAGAAGAGACAAAACCAGGTAACAATTCTACCCTTTATGCCTGGAATTTTACAAGATAGTTGAACGCATGATGCAACCTAACAACGACATCATTAGACCATTTCTGTTAGAAGTATTCTGTCCTACTCCTAAATGTTTTCCAGTTAATACGCATGATTCACTGGTTCTTCTAATGCTGAACGAGTTGGTTATCGCAGTCTGACCCAATGAAGGCTTTGGTTTCCTTCTTCAACAACTTCAACAACTTCATTGTTGTGCATCATTCTCTTGGGCGATCCAAATACACAGCTACAGTTGGAAGAGTGTGAGTGGAGGAAGAACAGAACGTCAGTGTGGATCAGAGATCTTAGTTTCAAAGATTAAAAATATGTAAATTGCCGGATTGAAAGGAATTTTCTGGTCAGCGTCAAGGTTGTTATCAGGAAGGTAAGATTCCTGAAAGCAACTTCAGAACGCCCGGAACCTACTGCTCCAACAAAAAATCAACTGGAAAGCCGGCAGGCATCCAGGCCAATCAGTCATTCAATCAATTCAGTAAAACCTGGTGAGTGTTCTTGCGGCCACAGAAGCACGACCGAATGTGATCAGCGCTCAGGCTTTTCACAGAGGCACGATCGATGTTGATGGGTGACCACTAACGCCTATCTGACAGCCTGGATCAATGTCAGAAAGTCCCCTTTAAATAGCGTGGGGCCGTTGTAACTTTTGCTCCCTCACTCACTCACTTGTTCGGGATACAGCTGTTGTGTTCCCTTCTGTGAGTCTTTTCTCTCCGACACTAGGCACTGGAGCGGGTCAGCAGCAGATACCACAGATTGACGAATCAGCAGATATAACAGTTGTCAGTGGTTAACCCATCTATTTACTTTTCCTGTACTCACTTCTATTCACCAAACCAGCTAATTGACATTTTGAAGTCAGGACAACCCGTCTGTAGCGACACCCGGCACGTAAAACTTGGAGATTGTATTACTGATGCCTTCAATTCGGACCAGTGGTATTTTCGGGTGCGTGTTTTGTTGGAAATTTGAATGTGCTCAATTTTCACTTGATGTAGTATTACTCATAAAGTGATAGCAACTCGTCGACTGCCCACCAGCAGTCGCGTCTTACTTTGGGCTCATAAATGATAGACACCTTTTTATCTCACGTGAAAACCGTCTCAATTCGTGTGTTTGATCCAACCTGGCTGAATTTATTGTTTTTTTTCAAATTTCCATGATCCCTCAACAGGATATGGGACGTTGTTTGGGCAAGTACGTTGTCGTGTTCAACTGCTCCGATCAAATGGACTTCCGAGGCTTGGGTAGAATCTTTAAAGGATTGGCACAATCTGGTTCTTGGGGATGCTTCGACGAATTCAATCGGATCGAATTACCCGTGTTGTCCGTTGCGGCTCAACAGATCGCTATTATCTTGGCAGCCAAACGAGAGGGAAAAACATCATTCATCTTTTCTGATGGGGATCACGTCGAGTTGAATCCAGAATTTGGTCTATTCCTGACAATGGTATGTTCTGCAATTTTTATTGCTCTACATTGTCTTTTGCATGTGCATTCTGGTTTGAATACCGCTAGTAGCACTAAAGAAAACAAACGGGAGTTAGTTCATCCAAGCATTTGGAAGCACTGAATCCCACTCAGATCTGTGAGGGAGGGATCTGTGAGGAGAGACTTGACGAGAATTTGATGTTTCTGTTAAGTTCGTCAGCTTTCCAAATACGGCATTCACATACACACTCAGCACGCACTAATAGCAATGAGAGAACACACGTGGTGATATGCTGGCATAACGGGTCGTCGCTTCCGAACGACTGAACATGCCAGAGTCTCAGACAACTGTAACAGTGAACCCAACCCCATCAACAGCTGCTGATAACACATCGTTCAGTTGATCCCAGTTGATCATTCACAATACGGCTAGGTAGTCAAACACTTGAGGTGCCAGCATTCGACTAGGTAGTGACAAGTTTATGTGCACAAAAGGTGGTAACCAAACACCTGTCCTCCTGGACACTGCTAATGAAAACGTGACGAAGACAGCTTGTCAGATATACCTTCTTACAATCCTGATCAACTGTTACTAGTTCACCAGCAAAATCCTCATATAACGCCTCAAAGTCCCTTATAATAAACGTCTTTGATGGTTTGTGTAAACGAGCATTTCTGCTTCTCTTTGCCCTTGAGTTGCACATCAAACATGAGACGTACGACAACAAGTAATTTTAAAGTCTAAGGGATGCGTTTGGAAGAACCTCGAAGTTCGAAATTCAGTTCCAATAGAAGCTTGAGTGAAGTTTTAACCCACAGCGGAATGTAAAGTGTACGGTTTCTTGATAGAGCCCTACTCAAAAGGTTACTGAAAACTCTTCGACAGCCCACGATGAGTTTCTCGTTTGTCGTAACGAATGAAACATAAGGTAGCCTTTGTACAATTCATTCAGTTGAGGAATATCACAAAGGGTAGATTCAATTGTATCTACTGTAAATGGATGTATTTCGTAAGCTGTCCGGTTGTCCTCTATTCCCTGGTGCACACGATCGGTTAGTTCAATCCGGATACACATCTGACACCCGTTTGGTGAACTGTTTTTCTGCCCTGGTAATCAATGTTGATGATGACACAGAACCTACAGTACACGTTATTTTTTGTTCATTTAGGCATACCAACCAACCCTACGCTATGTCGACGCTTGTTTTTGTAGGTTTTCCTATGGGTGCCCCATGTACAGTAGCTATGACATGGAGCGCCTACGTAGGCGGAAAACCTTATTCAGAATGGGTGACTTTTTCCATCCCAGAAGCCTGTAGTTTAGAAGCCTTATTGACATCTGCCCTACGGACAAACGTCACTCTAGACCTACCTACTATAAACTGACAGAGCCTGCGGCCATGGTTGCGTAATCCCGTAGTTTGCTAATCGGTCGGCATAAATTGAATGAGCTGTTAGCCGCTACATCAGCAACCCTAGTGTGTCGCTGGTCGAGTTGTTGATGACACGTAGAGTAACTCTGCGAGAAGAGGAGTTCAGCATGGTATCGGGTCAGGTTAATGACACTGCACGCACGTATACACACACTGCTGGTGAGGTAGCACATACAGACTGTGTGGAGCTGTTAGGGTAGCACTAGCGATTAGCCTTGGCAGCTGGTCCCATCGTTAATCTGGTTGCTAAATCATGTTGTGAGCTGGGATAAACGAAAGTAGTAGGCGGTGTTTTCTAAGAAAGAAGGAGCGACATGTTATGATGGTAAGTCGTACCACTCATCACTCAAAAATGTGATGTCAGAACTGAGTTCGCTGAAATTCTCTAATTTCCATGACGGACTACAGAGTTGCCGACGCGTTCGACGAATCGCCAGCTGGTTGATCCATCATTGGAACACGAGAATAAGGCATATTTGTTGAATCAATCAGGGCAAGTTAACAGCACATGTGAGGACTTTATCACTGATATTTTGGTGGACTGCCATTGTGTATAAGGTTGTCACCTCAGCACAAGAACTCGCCATCCGAAGGGATAATTAAGGCTATTCATGGTCGTTGTCGTGTTCGCTGAGATAAGCGATTCGGTTGTAAATCAATGAGCTCAGTGAACATGAAAACAGGCATCTCTACAACGTGCGCCACCAATATTCCTTTCGATAGCACGACGAATCATAGAAATATGAATGGTTAATTCTGAAGTTTGCATCGCCTGACATGTTCGTGTGTTTATCCAGACAAGATCTTAATACAAATAAGTTTGAGGGATTGTCGAAAGACAACATTTCATTGTAAATGACAGAAAACATATACTGCGATATGTTAACATTTCCTTTTCTCTCTGCAATCGCGGACTTAAAATATACAAGTTTTAAAATGAATCTATCCACGAAAGCAATGACTTTGATTTCCCTAGGCGATCGCCGCTCGAGATCGGGTAAGAGTTACAGTGGGTGAAGAAAACCGAAGTTAGAAACACCAATGTTTTCCCTAATTTCGGTGTAATTTTTACTGGTGTAAGGAAGGCGGTAGGTAGTGGCTGTTTTTATATCTCTGTGTGTGGGTTACTTTACCCACTACGCAGTTGTGTGGCTTCTCATATGAACAGTTAATTCAGTTGATATCGAACTAACTAATCCCATCCCAAGAAGAGTGCTTTATTAGGTGTTAGCAAGTAAACCAATATTACAGATGTCGCATTCACATTGTACCTTTTGCAACGTTATTCCACTGAGTCCATAGGTTCATACCTTGAGACAGGTAGGTCCAGCGTGCACTGACGTAACAGTGGTAACATACTAGCGTTCAATATCAAATGTGAGGAGTTCAGACCTCAGCAAAGCTAGAGTTATGTTCTGCTAATGAGCTCTAATTAGAGCGATGCTGGATTCCAGTACTCACTGTCTTTGGTACTGACTAACCAGATAACTACGCCGAGAAGCCTGTTCAAACGAGGGTGATGTGAATGCACTTTCTACGAATCCCACAACCACCGATAACTAGTACTACATTTGTTTCACGCTGGAGAGACCACTGTCAGAAGGAACCACTTTTTCTGGTCGCTTGGATTTTTGTTGAACTTAATTTCCATGGAGTGACCAGCTGTCGTTTGAGCGACTTCTTGTTAAACTCCTCCAAGAATAGACCAATAATGCATTACTTCTCTTTGTCTGACTTGCAAACAAAGAGAAGTTACACCCAATCGTTTTGATTAAGTTTTGGGTTGCAGTTACGGTGTAATGACCACATAGACGAGTCCAGTCACCGGCTAAATATGCTGGGAGATGAATTTTGTATTGAAGCGGTCCATATGCCACAACATGTTGCTTAAGGACATAACGGTCTAGGTAGCTTTGGCGGCTGAGTTATATTTGCATATGTTGAAAGTTCTGATCTAAGAAGGATCTCTAACTGAAAAGCTACCTATAAATGACCACAACAAAATCTTGAATTTTTGGAACGCGCCTGACGCAAACGGCGGATTTTGTTTTGACTTAATATTGACGAAGTCAGAATGACTTGAAGAATGACTTGAATAGTCACACTGTTTGTCTATTCATCGAAGATCACAGAGGACAAGTGGATTTCTGTTTAATTTGATGGTTGTACTAAGGGTGGGTTCAAACCCCGGGAAGCTTTGCCAAGTGAAGCCCCCTGTCCTGGACCTATCCCATTAAGAGCCACTTGATTTATACCAACAATAACGTCGTATAGATTTTCGCTGATACTTACTTCGAGTACACCGCAGATTTTCGTCTGAAGATGGAGACAAACAGAACAAGTGATAAATATTGAATTAGCACTGACAGCATCAATTCACAAATACTATATTATATGACCATCTACAAAGAAATGCAGTTTTCAGCACAGCCAAAAATGAAAGATATTTAGGGGGGAAGGCATTTTTCTAGAGAATGTTTCCGTTACTTTTCATTACCTTCTCCCAGGAAAGACTACCTCTCAGAAGAGATCACTTTCAGTCGATCACCTTAGCTTGTCTCTCAAAGGGGAGAGAACTCTACACCATTTATATCGTGATTTGCCTCTTT
Organism: Opisthorchis viverrini; assembly: GCF_000715545.1. Taxonomy (NCBI): domain Eukaryota; kingdom Metazoa; phylum Platyhelminthes; class Trematoda; order Opisthorchiida; family Opisthorchiidae; genus Opisthorchis; species Opisthorchis viverrini. The sequence continues at coordinate 990,993 of NW_008751807.1, forward strand.
GTTTCTCACATCTACAGAACCCAGGATATGCTGGACGACAGGAACTGCCAGAAAACCTGAAGATCAATTTTCGATCGGTGGCTATGATGGTGCCTGATAGGCAGATCATTATTCGAGTCAAACTGGCTGCCTGTGGTTTCGTGCAGAACATTATCTTGGCTCGCAAATTCTATGTGCTATATAAATTATGTGAGGAGCAGCTGACGAAGCAGGTGAGTTCCGAAACCGATGTGCCGTTTCTATAGAAACCTGAATGTTGTGAACTTTTGCATGTGTTGACAGAACAGAATAGAGCTCTCACATCCTGGGAAATACACTAATTTGCAAATCAATTTGGTTTTCATGGGAGACTCTCTCTCGTTTATGATGTCCTCCAGCTGAATGTGCTGCACACAGGCCGCCTCATGATTCAGTTGGCACGATATTCGAGATATCGCAGTATATTTTCATAAAGGAAACTACTCCCAAGGTTGCTGAAAACTCACATCCTGTTTAGTGTGTCATGGGGCTCAGAAATGTTTAGATCGTAGGATGCTGAATTTTGGGTCGCCGAACCTAAATCTCAGTCACTGAATCAAGCTGGAACCTCTGGGTTGCTGAAACTCACATCCTGTTTAGTGCGTCATGGGGCTCAGAAATGCTTAGATCGTAGGATGCTGAATTGTGGGTCGCCGAACCTAAATCTCAGTCACTGAATCCAGCTGGAACCTCTGTCACTTGGCGAAAAACATATTGCTAATGTTGACTTCTAGTGACTCGAGTTCGTTTTTCTGACTTCAAAGGTTTTGTGCATATGGATTGGGTTCACAGTTATTATCCTTCTCTACTATCCGAGTCCCTCAATAGGTTTTAGATCAGTCGGTTTTGCTGGTTTGTTGGAAACACTAAGGTATATTTACATAGTTTTGTCATATAGCTAAGTTACCGTGTGAAAGCTGAGTTGGATGCTATCACATAACACTTACTGGATTCTCTGTCATAGATCACTGAGTCACGGCCATGAACAACTCTCTTTTTGAAGCGGAACAGTTTCTAAATGGGGAACACAAATAACATCTTATTGTGCAATGGATAAATTTTTTCAGGCTAATCGCTGGATTATTGAAGTCGGATTGAGTGTAAAATGGTGATGGAAGGAGATAACAGTAAAAGTAAACCGCCTCCACAATTTACAACGCTCAGCAGGATAAACGGAATAGTTAAAGATTTAATAACAGTGTATAATTGTTGCAGTATATAACAGCTCCATTCGTCTAGAGTGAACGCCGAAGACCTATCCTTCTCTTCCAGGTGCATTACGATTTCGGTCTGCGGAATATATTGTCTGTACTACGAACGCTTGGAGCCGCAAGGCGTGCGAATCCAAATGACTCTGAGGACCGTTCTGTTATGCGCTGTCTGCGTGATATGAATCTGAGTAAACTGGTGGACAAAGATGAGCCTTTGTTCATGTCACTCATTGATGATCTGTTTCCGGGTATTGTACTCGATAAAGTCAGCTACCCTGAGCTGCAATTGGCGATACGAAACCAAGTCACTTCAATGTCTCTCATCAACCACCCGGCCTGGAATCTGAAAGTTATTCAGGTAAAGTGCTCCATTAATTGTTGAGTCTGCGTGGTGGTCCTCGAACTGATATAAGTAATATGCTTCTTTCAAGTTTCAGGCTAGATCGTTTGTCTGTATTGGAAGTGCGTACAGACAGATTTGCTCATGTGTTTATTGCGATTGTATTTTATTACCTGTTACTTCACAATAAACAGGACTTTACCATACTGGAATATCGATGTTTAAAATGGATATTTTTCAGACATATAATCAATAACCGTCATCCTATTGGCAAGATCATAAGGTCCCATGTAATAACGTAAAGTTACAATCAGAATAAGAGTAGTAAATGCGAATAAGACCGTGGTAAAACAAATCGATATGGTGGAAGCAAAAATATGGATCAATAATATTTTAGCCATGTCAGTTTTTACAACGTAGCCTGGTTTTCGAGACAGTGTGGATAACAGGTTCTAAGAAGAGGATGTTACAAGTTTCAAAGTTTTGCTTAAGGTGAATTGAAAGTAGGGAGAATTTTCGATCCACTGGCCCTTCCACTGCAGCTCACAGCACAGCCTCTGTTAGCTTAATTTTGCTTATGCTACTACTTTGTGCTCAGTAGTGTGAACATTTCCCTTACCACCAGCTATTCGAGACCCAACGCGTACGTCACGGCATGATGACTTTGGGGCCGTCAGGGGCAGGGAAATCTTGCTGTATAAATGTCTTAATGAGAGCCATGGGTGAATGTGGTTCACCACATCGTGAAATGCGGATGAACCCGAAAGCAATCACAGCACCGGAAATGTTCGGCAAGTTGGACGTCGCAACCAATGACTGGACAGATGGGATCTTTTCCACGTTATGGCGCCGTTCATTGAAGACGAAAAAGAACGAGAATGTATGGCTTGTGCTCGATGGGCCAGTGGACGCTATTTGGATCGAGAACCTGAATTCCGTGTTGGACGATAACAAGACCCTCACACTGGCCAATGGAGATCGTATCCCCATGGCACCCAATTGCAAAATTATCTTTGAGGTTCATAATATTGACAACGCTTCGCCTGCCACGGTGTCCCGAAACGGTATGGTATTCATGTCAAGTTCGGTACTGAACTGGGATCCAATTACAAATGTGAGTTTTTGATGCTCCTTTGGTCTGTTGGAAAAACTTTTTGACGCAGTGTTTTCCATGGTACGTCTGTTACAGAATAACTAAAAAGAAAACCGGCTAACGTAGCTATTTTCCTCCCAATAGGTACATCAGCTCTGATGGATTCTTTTTACCACACTGACTTGGAGCATCAGATTTTCAATGTAGTATTATTCATTCTGATCTTCGGCCGTAGTAGGGTATTGACGATCAGAACAATCAGATGCTTAGGGTGAACGCTTCTGTGCACTTTTACAGCAGTAAGTGGAAAGCTTATTCCCGTGGGCTGGGGCAGGTAAGTTAGCTTGGATCACTGGGAAGAATATCCTTCTCTAGTCGCCTTTGAAGACGTTGTACATGCCAGTGGTTTCTGTGAGGTGGCAACACTCCTTGAAAAGAACCCGAGATAACTTTGAAGAACTAGGTAGATGTCATTTGATTCTGATGCGTGGTGCACTTGAATTCAAACTCAATCATTCAAAGCGTCTTCTCAACCCTATGAGTAGTTTTCCGTCAATAAGAAATCAATCGATATCTGTTAAACAGTAACAGTCATGCGCACGTGCCATCAGATTAGCCACCGGTCCATCTTTTTTGTCTGTTCACTGGATTGTGCGTCGAACCACTCAAGTTCCAGTATGAAGTACCACCATTTGATCATTCCTGTCAAGTAGAAAAATCACTGATCCGCTTGGTGCGATGACCCCATGGACGATGAACTGGGTGGGGGGGTGGATAGTGGTGGGAAGACGGTATAGGGCGTAGGTTAGCGAGTGTCGGTATATCGGGATGTACACTGTTTGTGGTCGGGTTCATTCGTTGAACTGTTTATTTAATAGAAATTCAGGTTTGAACATCTGCCCAGTTTGCCATTCCGAATCAAGTGACGTCATCTAGGAACGCCTTATAACCTCTAACGATATGCATATGTAAAAAACTTCGGATTATGATTGCTTGCATGGTCTATTCGTTTAGTCTGAGATGTTGAGGAGTTTAGAAACTTCTTCACTTTGATAAAGGAAACTACTCACAAGGTTGCTGAAAACTCTTCGGCAGCCCACGACTGGTTTCGCCCTTCTTGGGGCTCATCAGGTAGGCGCAGTCCCCGAGTTTCCGTCAACCTTATGTTCTACTAGAACCCAAATTGGACTGTTTTTACTTTGATTTTCCTAGGCTTGGCTTTTGAAACGACCACAGGCAGATCGTGAGAAGCTCCACAATTATTTCAAGAACTCGTTCCCACAAACACATCGCTATGTAACTCAAAATCTGCAACTCAAGATGGCCTACCATGAGGCATTCTTGGTTCAACAAGCTTGCTCGATCCTCGGTGGTCTTCTGCCTGGGGACATTCAGGTACATTGACTTGGAGTATTCATTCAAAGTTTGTTCGCAGTTACTTTCGTGTTAAACCCTTTTTCAATACCCTGAGTGCGCAGTGAAACGACGCAGATCACTTTTTATTTTTCGCATGGAGTTTGTGGGAGTCTTTCGTGGTTGAAGTACTACATATTTTCATTCGCAGTGGGCTTCCACTTTGCAAGTTATTGTGAAAGAAGTAAGGTGATTTGTCACTTGTATCCACTTGTACTTGAAAGTGAACTTCACACTTCATTGGAACATACCCATCCTCTTGCAACAAACGTCCTCGGTAGTTTGCGTAACGGAATGTAACTTGAGCTTGATTCACATAGCCGGTAGTTTTCCATAAAAAATCAACGAAGCAGCAAAGAACTGTTTCCCCCCACTGGGTTGGAAGCATGGAAAAAGGAATCGCAGTGCTACATTCCACATAGCGCTTTCTACATGAATTCAATTCTGTGTCAAATCCAAAGTGCTTTTTGCTCTGGAAGATAATGCGGCCTAAGAGAAATGCCTTGGGATGATTCACCTGTCAACCTTTATTAAAACAGCAGGAGTTAATTTCTCGGAGAAGCAGACAGTGAACATACGATCGGTCTTGGCAGTTCATCTCTTTCGAGCGCAGCAACGGCTCTTAATCCAAATCTCTGGATCCATGCACAGTTACACCCTGGATTTCTCGGGGGATTCTGCTCAGTGCGGTGCTATTTTTCTGTCGCTACCACCCACATTTACGTACACCCGTCCAACCACCTAAAATTTCAATGTCAGAGAAGACGACATTCCCATCAGTTTACGCTAAGGGCAACGATATTAACGCATATGTGTCTAGTGTGATACTTCGAGATAATCGGCCAGCTTCCCAATTGTCCTTCGTAACGTCAAATAACAAGATCCGGTGAATGTTGCTTTTCTATTTTGACGTCAACCCAGCGGTCAACGCACCTCAAAAGAACATAGTGGTTGCTGGCCACAAAGAGAAAACTAAGAGTGGTTGCACTAATTAACGTATCGCTAAAAGCCAGGTACGCAACTTCGACAAAAACAAGAAACATGCGAATCTAGTTTTAATGGGAAGTTAAACTGAATCACAGCTGGATTTCTTGTTTTATAATACTCTCCAACTGAATGTGTTGCACAAGAGCCGCCTCATTTTTAATCTGGGCGTTCCTTGAGAAACCGCAGTTTATTTTCTTGGCAAAATACTGGGGTTCATTTGAGTCTTTAGTTAACACCACCGTGGTTTGCACATGGGCGTACTTCGTCAATTGCGTACAGTTTGGCTTCAAGTAGAAAGTAGAAACTCTGGGGATTGAACCTATCAGATTTGTTTCAAAAACGGCGAAACCGGCCGTATACTGCCAAGGATTTCTTCGACAATCTTACGAGTACTGAGTGTCATCAAGACAGGACTCATTTACTTCAACAATGGAACTCGCGAGTTTTTAGAATCACAAATAGCTTCAACTCCATAAAACACACCTGATGCAGTCCGCATTAGGGTCTATATGGTCTGGGGGAAACAGGCCGAAAATTCGAATTGTAGAAAATGGTGATGTGAATTGCTGCACAAAGCGAACAAGCCGAATTCTGCGCGAAAAGAAGTGTCGGAGGAGTTTTGGTCATAGTCAACCCCGGTATAGCCAGCGTAGAACATCTAATTTGCGTAACTTTTGCTTTGAGCAAAGTAGTAATATTATATCTACTCGCTTATCCTATCTGTATCTGTCAAAATTTGGTGGAGGAACTTTATCACGATGAGTTTGTAAGCTCTTAGCCCTCAAAAAGCGCGCACCTTAAGAAAAGTGTTTCTGCTGTCTTTTGGAACAACAGTAAATTTTTTGTTAGAAATCTACCGTTCCGTCAGTTATGCCGTAGTGAAACCTTTTCCAATTCTATATTGAGATAAACTTAAGGAGGCACGATGGGTATCTGCTGAACCAAAGTGAGGTAATCGTCTTTGACCCAGCAATAGCGGAGAGAAAACAAACTTGCAAAAAATTAATCNTCACTTCCCGATACTACTGAGGCCGAATGTTTGGATCAGGATCTGTTCTCCGAATCGGAGTGCATCTGAGGCTGAAGTACCACTGTAAAGGTGAACCAGACAAAAGAAATTTCACACGGGCATTGTGCTGCAAACTGACAACACAATGAACTACACTTCATAGTTCATCAATTAGAAATGTATGTGTTGCGGAAGTAATCAGTCCATTTCAAATTCACTTTCTGAAACATATAAGGCGATTTCAGTACTTAGTAAGGTTGTACATGTCAGATGTAGTAATTTGTCTGAATCACAGTAGTTCTGATGAAAGATAATTCAACTGCCCATAATATTAGTACCGGCTCTGATTCCTGAATAAGATAGTCCCAGATATCTTATACGGACTAGAGTGTACCAAAGCGTTTTGGGAAGTGAACATAAGTAGAAAGTGTAATAGTAGTGTACAGTCCTGCAGCAATTCATCTCAGTATTTCTCTTTCCATCTTTCCCTCTACATATTCCGCTTACCCACAGGGGAACGAGCGCATGCTAAGCCGATGTTACGTATTCAGTTTAATGTGGTCCTTTGGTGCTCTATTGGAATTGGACGATCGTGCCAAACTGGAAGCATTCTGGCGTAATGAACTAAAGCTGGACTTGCCCGAAAAGTATGAGGCGAAAACCGATACGATATTTGAATATCGTGTGGATACCGAAGGTGATATGATTGTTACCTAATGGTTTTTAATTTTCCATGAACTACATGGAGTTAATCATTACCTTTATGTCTTCCAGGTAAATGGGTGCATTGGAAGCACTCAATTGAAGAATACACCTACCCGAAGGATCACACTCCCGAATTTGCGAGCATTCTGGTACCAAACGTGGACAACGTCCGAACTGACTACTTGATCGATTTGATTGCAAAGCAAGGCAAGGCGGTTTTGCTGATTGGTGAACCTGGTACCGCGAAAACAGTGATGATCAACAAGTACATGAGTAAATTCAATCCCGAAACACATGCTTCCAAGTCCGTCAGCTTCTCCTCAGCCACCACGCCCGCTTTATTCCAGGTCCGTTTTCTAAACAAAGTTCAATACTCTTTGAGACAAATTATTTAAGTATGAAAGCTAGACGATTTGTTTAAATAAACAGAGTAAATTCAACAAAGTAAAAAAGGACTGATCATTAGTTCAGAAACTATCTAGCTGCCTTGATGGAAGTACTCTGAAGATAGCATGGAGACAGCGCAGAAGTGTTTTACCTTATGCATTCATAAACGGTCAACTTCAAAATGGACACTCCACATTTACGGACACTTTCCTCATTTCCCATGAGTTTCTGGTGTAAATCGCCATAGGTATCAAGGAGATCACACATGCTCGGGCAGAGAGCTGTAAGCGTGGTCACGTGAGAACAAACTGCCACTTTGGAATTAACGCTGTGTTCTCAGTGCCGATTCGGGCGTCCACCACTCGCTAACCTGTGAAGTAGGGATGAGATTCGACTGCCGAGGTGGTAACTTAAGATGTCATTTTGAAGAAAAATTGCCCAGATGAGCTGCCGGATGTAGTGTTTGAACATAATTTAACCTCATAAAGAAGACAACTCACAAGGTTGCTGAAAACCCTTCGGCAGCCCACGACCGGTTTCGCCCTTCTTGGGACTCATCAGGTAGGCGCAGTCCCCGAGGTTCCGTCAACCTTATGTTCTACTTGAAACCAAATTGCACGAAATCAGCGAACTACACTCACTTGCAAACAGATTTGGTTTTGCGAGAGAGACTCACCTGGAACCTGGCTGAATCCCTCGTTTGTAATGTTTCCAGGCAAATGAATGTGATGCACCAGGCCGCCTCATGTTTCAGCTGCTACATGAGGCGGCCTTACATGAGGCGCCTATGTGCAGCACATTCAGTCGAAGAATATCATAAACGGTAGATCCAGTTGAGTCTCTCGTGAAAACCAAATTGATTTGCAAATGAGTGTATTTTTCGATAGTTTGATCTTCTTTGTCTTTGAATGGTGTACTTGAATAGATTCACCGATGTAGCTGCTGTCAATACGCTGTGTGGACGCGTTCACAAGACTTAGTTGCCGTGTTAATTTAATGTCTGCGGTCACACCTTTCATTTGACCCTTTCGAGCAGTAGCGCAAGTAGTGCAAATAGTCTGGGAAATCGCCGTTTTTCGTACAAGCTACAGCGAAAGCAACATGAACGTCGTGTTATGCAAGCCTTCTGGAGTCTTTGGCATAAATAGAGCTTGAGAACGTCTTGCATAATAATTTCTCACATTTCGTTCACCACATCGAAAAAAGTAGGAATTACTGCTTCAGTTCCTCACGTCCAAAAGCAGGCTGATTCACTCGATTGACTTTTCATGTTCGGCCCACCACACCAGTCAAAGCATTAATTCGCCATCGGTCCATCCAAGACCATTGCATTACCGGCCGCAGATGAACGACAGCGGCAGACGTGTGCACCAGAGGGGTATTCAAAGCCTACTGTTGCTCACACACCCAAAGACATCTGGATTTTCCACTTGGAATATAAACTTGAGATCGTTATTTTGACCTTAGTTCTATGTAAAAAAAAGATCGTCCGCTTGCTTTCATCCCTGGTTTCCTTCACCTGGTGAACGCATCGCTGAGTAGTGGTGAATGTTGGTTGTGTGATTGCTGTGATGGACCGAACTAGACAAGGGAGATAAATTGCAACTACTCTTCTCTGGAGAGACTACCCGTAGGGATACCATCGTCATGGATATTATTCCCAAAGTGATACTTCTGTCTGGTGCCCTGATCTTTCTACTAGATTTTGGAACTTTGAAGAAACTAACTCTCAGCTCTGTCTCTGAACTAAATTTCTGGGCAAAATTTTGACCAAAATCAACTCACTCATCCGACGTGCAACCAAGACAGAGCAACGTGACTGCTAGTGAATAACCAAACTTCTTTCTAACCAACTAGCAGTCGATCTCTTCGGCGGATTTGCTAAATAACAAACAACAGACTTTGAATTTAACCGATGTTATGTCGGGCAAAATATAGTTGAAGTTTAAAAGATTTAGTGAGTTTTCATTCTGAAATGTTCTTGACGTGTATGTAAAATTTCAACTTTATCCCTTGTGGTCTGCGAACGCAAGGAAGCAACGAGACGAAGTAGTATCAAGGTGACTAATTCTGGTCGCACTTGACTACATTTGAGATCTGCCAGCTCCAGGTTGTACTTTTTCGGCGAAATCGCATATAATTTCTCCATCTAGTTGGAATCAGCTTTTGCCGTCAATCAATCCTCCTCACGTAATCGCTAAAATGGGCCCGGCGAACAAATGAGTAGAAGCTTTAAATGGATATGAATGCAAGGACGCAGCGGGACTAAGTAGTATCAAGGTGACCAACTCTGACCGTACTTGACCGCATTTGAGAAACGGTATCTGCCAGATTCATGTTCTTTTTTTCAGCGGATCTCAGATGGTTCCTCCAATCGCTCGATTCAGTCGGAATCAGCTCTTACCGTCAATCAATCTTCCTCACGCAATCACTAAAATCGTCCTGGAGAGCAGCTGAGTAGAAGCTATAAACGGATATGATATCAGATCCAATTCATCCTGCAGAAAGTCCAGGATAGTTAGAATGTCTGTTGTGCATCACTACTCATGCCGTTCCCCTCTGTCAAGAAAGCCCAGCCTTCATGCTGTGGATATTCCGTAAAGCCAAATTTCTCTAACCATCTTTGTATGGCCAGGCTTGAAGCCGGATAACAGTAGCTGGCCAGATACGTGTACCTAGGACACGTCTCATGTTGGTTCAGACCATCAGCTATTCGCTTTTGCGTGTGCTCCGAGTACCAATCGCTTAATCGTTTCCACCCACCGAACCTAAGGGAGTCATAAGTGGTTCCCCACGAATGGGTTATGGTTTGGTTGCCAGGTCAAATGCTGCTCTTCACTGTTATCTCAAGTCTTCCTCACATAAGTTGTGTTATATCACAATCTATTGTTTTGGATTGTGGCCAAGTGTTTCCCACTATATTCTGTTTACGCGTATTTCGAGTATCAGTCTGCGAGAGATCCGCACTGACACTCCGGACATTCAGAAATCTTAAGCCTACAGCGGTGCTAGTGGTGATTCTGTGACCATCCAGCCGAATGATGGCTAGCGCTGGTTAGCCATATGTGTCTGTTTAGGATGTGTCTCTTGAGTGGCGCGGGCCATCAGGTTCCCCTTTATCTGCTCCACAGTTCAGTCGTGTCCGCTCGAATTGACAGTCGTGGGTTGCCAGTTAAACATGTTGGTGACTTTGGAACTGTCTACTTCTGTTCACCCTACAGTTTCATTCCCTCGAGCATACATTGGTTACGGTGCGTTCATTTGGATGCACGTGTGACCCAGTGCAAGTACTATGTGATACTCTTGCCGCCTCACCTTAGTCCCCGTTTATCGATACCACACAGAAGCCTTTCCATAACTTTAGATTTGACTCACTCTATGGGAAGGGCGTGCGCTTCTGAACAGGACCTTGGTTAGTAACAAAATTATCGACCGGATATCCTATGCATCAACACTAGTGCCAGTTCATTGTTCCCCTCTAATTTTGACCCGATACTCTCTGCTTGCCTCTGAATGAATAGTGATAGTGACTCTCCTCTGATAGCTTATAGTCTATTAGCCCAATAGGACACCGATATCCAACGAAAGCTAAGTCTAAATGATACTGGAAAAAAGACTGCAGCAATGTGGATCTATGGAGAAATACGCTCATTTGCAAATCGATTTGGTTTTCACCCAATTTAATCTCTCGTTTATGATATTCTACAACTGAATGTACTGCACACAGGCCGTCTCATGTTTCAGTTGGCACGATATTCTAGATGTCGCAGTATATTTTCATAAAGGAAACTATTCACTCTTCGATGAAGAGTTTTTCAGCAACCTTGTGAGTAGTTTCCTTTATGAAAATAGACCTATGTCACAACGAACCACTAAGGGTGTGTTCCCTTCATGTGTTTTGTTTGTTACCCTCAATCACTTTGACAATCTCTCACGCGATTTTAGTTGTTTTGGAGGTAATCCAAATGCGAACCATTCCATATTCCATATGAGTTCCGAAATACACATGGTATCATCAGGTTCAAACCGATGGAAGCCCAGTTGATCCCTTTTGTGTGTCAACGGTGATCAGCGGTTATTTTTACCTCCTTTCTGACTACTCGTGAGTAGCATGGTTTGCGCCTATTCGTTTTAACACGTTCAGCCTCATTGCCGCTCGTTCTCCGGGTCTCTCCTCTCACTTATGGTTCATCTTGTGCCCTACTCGATAGTCTTTTTTCTTGGGATTTTGTTTCGAACGGGCCTGAAGGCGCCTTCCGATTCGACACGCGGCACGATATGCTGCGTCGCACCTTCAGCCAAGTACTGCAGTCTCCCTCCCAAACGTGCTGACTGTCGTCTCCGCCGTTATGGCTGAATACGGCCTATTTGCACGGTCTGATGGCCCGTGCCCGCACGTTTGTTTATCATTCTGTACTTACTCTCTATTGCTCCCAGAAAACCCTTCTGACTATGTCCCTTTTTCTGATCCTACCGATTGCGCTATTATTGACTGTACGTTCTTAATAAATGAATCAGAATCATCAAAATCAGTTATTAATGCAGCCTCTACTTCTCTCATCCCTCTGTTCCTGCTGCCCACTGAATACGAAATGCGTATAGTCAGATAGCTCCAGTCGTCCTGTAGTACTCTTGGCTTCCCGAATCTTACAGTCCCTAACAGCTTTACAGTATTTGAACTGTGGGATTTAAGTCCATCGATTCCTGAACCATTTCCTAGCTTACTTCACCCTTCAGATTTCATGCTGTCTTTGGATGCACATAATTCACTTACCCCAGGATTTAACCCATGCAGTTTAGGGCACCTTGTGAATAAGGAAATCAACTTAAACCAGTGGTCAGACTGATAAACCTTATATTATTGCTCTAAATTTGCAGCGAACGATCGAAAGTTTCGTAGAAAAGCGGGTTGGCACAACCTACGGTCCACCGGCTGGGAAAAAGATGACGGTTTTCATCGATGATATCAATATGCCAAAGATCAACGAATGGGGTGACCAAATTGCAAATGAAATTGTACGCCAAACTATGGAAATGAATGGGTTCTACAGTCTTGAGAAGCCTGGTGAATTCACCAATATTGTCGATATCCAGGTAAGCTTTGTATTGCCTACGTACAGTGCTCAATAGAGGCGTTTGTGAACCGATTCATTATGAGGTTCGTTTTAACACTTATCGAGTAATAAACATATGTTTTCATCTAAACCGTTGTCCCAACTATATGCTCAAATTCCTAATAGTTTAGAAACAGTTAGTGGCTTGCCCAAACCCAAAATTAAAACCATTCAGAATTAACGAATAACCCTTTCTAACCAAGTAATGACATGCTGTCATACTTCTGGGCCTTGAAATTGGTAAAACCAATATATATGAAACATGACCGTAAATTGTTTTCAGGGGAAAAGGTTATGTCTCTAGAAATGGGAAATTTCCCAGAATTTCCTAAACTTCCGTTATTACCGTCCTTTCTTAGGAGGGGATACCAAACACAAACCCTAATTCGATAACTTTTTTGAAAGTCGAGGTGCTGCAATGCCACCACATCGAATTTCCGCTAGGTTGGATGAAAGTCAATGAGCAAATTCGTAATCACATTGTTTTTGGTGTTAGTGTCTTACTCATGTCCCTCACCACACAAATTTTTCGTCCTTTTGAAAGGTGTCTTATGATTCCACATGTGGCTCGGTGATGATTCCTGAAAACGCTTGTCTCCTCCCTCTTATACGACTACAACTGTAGGTCACCAAATTTTGTGTCCCTCACTAGCATGTATGAAGAAAATGCGCCCCTCTATTCATAGTGTCATTTTCCACCCGACTGTGGTAGCTGAGCAACGTAGAGAATCATCCAACCGGTGAAATTGTTGTTACCTAGTGCGCTCAGTACTTAAGGATCCAGTTATCTAAAGATACCTGCATTCACCTCATTGAGTAGCACACATTTTTTAGCCTAACCAGTTTACTTTTCATTGGTGCTTTCAAGTTCCTGGCAGCCATGAACCATCCAGGAGGTGGACGTAATGATATTCCCGAACGGTTGAAACGACAGTTTTGCACCTTCAACTGCACTTTACCCAGTGATACTTCAATCGACACTATCTTCAGCGTGATTGGAACCGGGCACTATTGTGAAGAACGTGGTTTCTCACCAGATGTTATACAGTTGGTGGAAAAACTTGTTCCGCTCACCCGGGTCATATGGCAACATACGAAGAATCGGCTCTTGCCGACACCAGCCAAGTTTCACTACATTTTCAACTTGCGTGATCTAAGTCGCGTGTGGCAAGGCATGCTCAATACGATAAGTGAGGTAACTGAATGTTCGCATCACTCTGATTTCCTATTGTGAACGATAGAAAAAACACCTTTTGTTTCCTATAAACAACAGAACAAAGACGCACACAAGACCGTATCTTTAGCTCCACCAACAACCTGATTTTCAGTTCAATGAGCGCTAATCAATAAACATTGACTACGTAATCACGCTGAAGCGACCGACATCCAGTTCAGTGAAAAAGGTCCAAAACTGGGATTTTTCCCATATTTGAAACACGCTTACTGTGGTTTCCAAATAAATTCTTCTGGGCTCAAAAGTTAGGCTTGTTTGTGACCAGTACTGGTGAGCAGCTGAATGGAGCAACATGACGTGATCTTTTCACTCTTCACGTATTCTCTGACGAGGAACCGCTTGCTATGATGTCTATCAAATTTGAGAAGTGTCACCTCGAAACCTAGGGCGAGGACACATTTGCCTTTTGCAATCTATGGTGGGCGAAACGACGGTTCGAGGCAAACATAAAAGTTTCCTCCTATGGACGACTGTCTGATACGTCATTGGTTGAAAAGCTAGTCAGCTCCATTCCACATCGTTTGGACAGGGCGACTCTAGGACGATGTTTCTCCCTAGGTGTAGAATAATCTCACTGTGCCACCTGTACTGAATAGGGAAGTCGTCTAGTATCTACCCGCAGGGTCATTGATCCGATTCCTCCGATGATTTCATGAGGTAAACATTTCGGCTTGAGTCAGAGATGAAGCTGCAGGGGCCTTGTACATAAGTCGTCTGTAAGGTAGAACTACAGATTGCGTAAGTATCCTTTAGCTGTATCACAGTGTGCATCACGACTTTCGTACTGAGTGAAAACAAGCCAAGAGGCTCGGGAAAACATGCAGATCCAACTTTGTTCGCACCTGAAAGTTTTGTCTTGTCATCAGGAATGAAAGGCGAAAATCGTCAAATGCATTCAGAAAACTAACCGATGAGGTAGACACCACAATGCTGTTCAATTGCCCGTCTTCCAGGTTCACGGTATATAGTTTTATTTCCATTAGGCTAACAGAAGATGTCAGGCTGTCCGATTTCCAGTAAACCCTTTCAAAAGGTGCTCCAACCTTGTAACTCTCAAATGGAAATTAACTGAAGAAGTGCGATTTCGGCGCATTCTGAGGTCACACGGTTTTCTGTGGGTAACACTGTAAGCAAAAGGGCCTCTGATGAACTTTCGTTTTATTCGTAATCTGTTTACCTTTTTCACCTACCGATTAGGTTGCGGAAGCCTTAGACCCATTGAGTACTCCTGCTTGATAGATTTAATGCTAGTACATATCGCGTATCCAACCACTGAACTTGTGTAATATTTCTAGTAGAGAACACACCAGATTTCGCTTTAACACACTCTCTTCTCTGTTACGAAGGTTATCATTGATGACAGTGTGCTTCTGATGCTTTGGAAACATGAACTGCTCCGAGTAATAGCCGATCGATTCATATCACCAAGCGACACGCAATGGTTTGAAAAATACATCAGTTTGCTGGCAGCTGAAATACTATCGGAGGAGCAGCTTGCACACTTACAGACCGAATCTTATTTCGTTGACTTCATGCGGTAAGCCCAGTTGAATTTTTGGTGCTAATTGCAAACTGAGCCACCGCTTAACATGTTCTGTATCTTCGCAGTAATGTCTAAGGTGACTGTAACGGGTGAACGGTATCTTCGAGTGACGTGTAATACCAGAACCTCCGGAAAGGCAAAACAAAGTCGGAGCTGGGTTTCTACACGGTACTATTAATGTAAGACAAATTCACAAATTCTACAAACCTCAACAGTAGATACTTGTTCATAACAAATGGTCCACCTGGACCACAAAAGTACAGGCCAAAGGAGCAAACAGGCCCTCACGTGAGACAGTCACACGTACACAAAGTCGGCCACAAATGGCCGGATGACCTCAAGGCCAAATGAGTGAAGTGGTAAGGACAAACAGAAGCCAGTTCATGTGTACGCACAAAAGTGGGGCGGGGGTTACAAGTGGGGAAAGAATAAACGTGAGGAATTCCAAGTATCAACGTAATGGACGATACAGTGACTACATTTGGTCTTCCTGGGAATGAATTTTTCCGCTTTTTCCGCTCTTCCGGTCCAACCGACCAGACGTTTGGCACAATCGATACAGGTTAGGCTGTCTCGATTTATGTTTTTCTGTCAACTGAATGAATTAGGGTGGAAGGACAGCAGTATGGGCTTATGGGTGACATCATTATTTGTATTCACAATACTCCTCTTAGTAGCCTTCTCCCGTCCCGGGGTAATTAGCCTAGTTATTCTGCCTCAAATGGGAGGCGACGAACTCGAATACGCTCGTATTAGAGCTCGACAACTTGTTAGTGCTCCATTTGTGACGTAATTAAGTTGATTATCAGGAGGCAACAAGCACTAACAAATGTCTGCCTTACTAGAATGTGATGAATACAATAGTTAGGTGCACTTGATAAAAATAGATACAATGCGAAAAGTGGAATAAGCCGAAAGGTGTCTTCTCTGCAGTATAGCTGCTACACGTGTGCCCTAGCTGGCCGTGGAGACTTGCGGAACTCTGTTGACTTCCTGTCCTGTGCGCGCGAGTGTGTGCTGAGCCTAGTTGTATGCATATTTATTGTGTGCAGTGTGAAGAGAGGACTGTCCCTTTGTGTTTGATGCTTGCACGAACATGAATACAACTTGACCTGATGGGTTGAAGTTCATAAGCCTGGCGCGTTACGCAAGTGGTAGCCGCGTAAACAAAAATGGATGAGAAATTGTAGTGTACAAATTGTCGGCTAAGGTTGCAAGTGGGACAGGAATTGCAAGTGGTTTGAGTGTTTGTGTCGCGTGATATGATGAGTGACCTCTACAAACTCAACAAATTCGGGACCACACCGACAGTGGAACTCTGGATATCTAACGCAAGTGTGTCATCGCTTAATCACAAGCATTCCATGAATGAAACTGAGGTAACACGTCCGAAAAAGCAAGCATTTCCGAACCCTCGACAATGTGATTTGTTTGCCTGATGCCTTGAACGATAACTCAGTATCCGTCCTGTTTTTTTCAGTCGACTGACCCGCCTGCCAGAACTCCTCAATCCGGTGGCGCAATGGAGACTTGTCTGATTGCACGCTAAAATTTTTGAAATTTATTTTGCATCCACACTGATTTTGTTGGATCAATCCACCCCTCTTTAGTTTTGGTGCGGTATTCTCTTTGGTCCACATGTCCGGGAAATGAATAAACTCTAGATTCGCACTGACTACAGTCCATCAGCGGTGCCTTCCCTTGGATGCCTGGGATTTGAAATCTTGAATTTCGATATGTAAAGCCAGCGTGCTACGACATGTATTGCCGGTCCTGTTTTGCACACAGCTAACGGTGTTCATGTTCTAACCAACAACGAATGATATACCATATAGTTTTGGGATAACCTATCTCCCAGTACGCGAAGCACAGGGGCCACTCTTGTCTAATTTGTACGACGCAACCATAGTGCTTCCTTTGACTACTTTGGTATGGTTACATCCGTTGTTTGCAGTTGTATAGAGCTGTCCTACAATGAAGGACAACCGTGGGAGAAATTTACGCTTACAGAATGATTGGTATCGTATGTTGATACAATTTCAGCTGTTGAATAATCATTATCATGTATGACAAGATTTGATCAATTGTATTTACACGAAACAAGAAATCTTTTGTCAAACACTTCCCCGGGAATCGATGTGCCCTTTCGTCACCCATGGTTCTGCTACCTTTTTCATAGTATTCGTGAAACCGACATGTTCCAGATTACCGAATGTGAAAAGAACATCCATAGTTGGTTCCTCGAAAACTCGTGAATGAAATTAGACTTGTGATTTTTTCAGTCGTATCAATTCTAAACAACTTTCAGATTATTAGGACTTTTTCATTGGTGAGCATTGTGGTTCTTCTGTTTGTGGATTTCCTCAATCGACCGATTCAATGCGCCGCAACAATACTGTTTACAAAGGAGCATCGCGATAATAACGCAACCACAGTTAACAATCCGTCCTACAGCTAAAACCCTACCAGACAACAAAGAGGTGCTAACCGAACTCGCTCCTACTTCATGATCCTCACGACAGTCTCATTTTCTTTAGGGGTTGTACTTGCCAAACTCTTTTCCATACTGAAACATGATGAAAAAAGAATAGCAGTATGGACTTTTGTTTAGGGAGGTGGAACTGTTGCACATCACGAGCATCTTTTTGTTGCTTTTAGGGATGCTCCAGAGTTAACGGGGGAAGAACCGGAGGACTTCGATATTTCGGCCCCCAAAATATATGAACCAGTAAGTATGCACCTTTGTGAGTTTTGCAGGCTATTGTGCCATAAATCCACATAATTGTCCTATTTACACAGGCTTGGTCACTGACGACCAATCGGCCAAAAATCCACTGGTATCGATCCGTTAAACGTCTTTGCAGGCGGCTTTTCGACTGATTTGCTTCGGTAACTACCCAGTCTAACGATATAATTTGGCCATAGACAGTCAAAAGCATGTAGATGTTTGTGGCGTTTCACGGTGTGCCATCTATACACCGGTTCGGGGCGAGATGGCTCAACTGGTTAGAGTACAAATTTACTGACGGAAAGGTCCGTGGTTCGAAACTAACCTCTGCCTTTCGGCTTCCCCTGTCTGGGCTCGGGCAACCTATCAGCATCGAAGCCCTCGTGCTTCCTTCCGGTGGCATAGCAGCTAGTCACCGGAAGGGTGTTACAGCTGGACTATTATCAATTTATTACACCGGGTACCAATGTACAGCATGTTCGTCTACCGCAGTCATACCTTAGCCGATGATGAAGAAAATTGGATTGAGGGCAGCCTAGTTTTGCAGTCAAAAACTTGCATCCGTTCAGTGTGGAAAATAGTAGTGAAACATCGTATCTCCGGCTCCCACAGACAATCATCACGATATGAGTGAAAGAAATGAATGAAGAATCCTCATCGATTTCACACACACATTCCCACAGCGATGTGATTGAAGGGTGCGGTTGTGGATGCTCTCTTTACTTGGGCCAGCACAGCCAGTGACTCTGGCCAGTCTCTGGCAACCACTTCTTTCGTACCTTTGGTCGTTGAGGCCATACTCATTACATGAGTCTGAAAGTCATTTCGGGGTCCGTATGGTGACAGTGTCCACTAGCTGTTTGAATATGAATGCAGGGGTTGTTTTAGACGCTTCTTTAGCTGCGCTTTCAGAGCGATACGTTTAAAGTTAAAAGGGTAAAACACTAATGGAATAAGATGTTGCAATCCGGCGTTTCGGTTGTCATGGTAAACATTCTTCAAGGATTTTTTCACTCAGTTGAATACGGGTCAGTCTTACTTGGGTCTTCTATCATATCGTCTGATTGGTNGAATATGAACGTAGAGGTTGTTTTAGACGCTTCTTTAGCTGCGCTTTCAGAGCGATATGTTTAAAGTTAAAAGGGTAAAACACTAATGGAATAAGATGTAATCCGGCGTCTCGGTTGTCATGGTTAACATTCTTCAAGGATTTTTTCACTCAATTGAATACGGGTCAGTCCTACTTGGGTCTTCTATCATATCGTCTGATTGGTGTATTCCTGAGATCAGCTGGCAGTTGGATGTGACCAATGTTTGGGGGTGTTGTCTTTGTGTGCGTGTACATGTGGTTTTGCATGTAGTTTGGCTGGGATGTACCTCCGTTTGTTGAGATGCGTAGTTGTCGAGATTCCTGCTTTGACCTTTAGACATTGTCTATTAAGGTGTGCAGTAAGTCCAAGCCAGTTAGACAGGATTATGGCTCTACCACTGCATTTCCGTTGTTCGTTGATCTGTGCTTCAGCGCATATCCGTTCCGTGTGTGACTTGATTCCCAACTGGGGCATACTTCTTTCATTACATTTCATTTGGTGATATGATGTGAAAGTTGTTTTTTTTCGCGTTCGAATCACGTAATCTAGTCCTCAGGGGGTCGAGAAACAGGGAAGACAATAACGAAGTTAGTTACATTGGTTTTCATCTTTGAAACTTGTCATGCATGGGAAGGGCGATAAATTATGACGTGTTGCTTTTGTGTCTGTGTCTCGGGGCAATGCGTCCCGTCGGGTTAAAATTTCTGCCGCATTCGTCACAATAACCTGAAGCCGAATAACCATCTCTCTTCACATCGTTCAGGCCAATCTTCATCATCAGGAGGATACAGTTCGGTACACAGCTGACACTGCATAGAATTTTGCACTGAGTACTCCAACTGAGTAGTATTTTCACTGGACCACGGTAGCCGAATTTTCTCACATTTTGACGAAGTTACAGTAACTAGCACATCCGAATTTAGTGTTTGATAGAGAGATTCTTGTGTTGTATTTGGTTTCGTATCTGGTCCCAGTTCCACGCGACTGCTGACGCCTTTTCCAAACTTATTTTGGACCTACCGGTATGCACCAAGTCTTGAGTATGAAGCGGGATTACTCTGTCGCTAACACTCGGTCTTCAACGTTTTGATTGTCCTTTCCGTCAGTCGATATAAAACATCTGTGCTCAGAATGCTGCCTGTGATTTTACCGACTGGTTTACCAGTTAAACGTGCATTCACTCCCCCTGTCATCAGTTGTTCCGCAATACAGGCAACACCGACCAGACACCTCGTGAGAGCAAACCACATTAAATATGATTGTCTCACTTTTGCTGTACGCATGCAGAGTCAAGTTAACCCGCGGATCTGGAGAATGCAAAAATATCGCTTCGAGTTCCGTGACTTCGTCGCACAGTTTACGGATGGGCTGTCTTGCTTGAAAGTAGCCAATTGCTGAGCATGATAAGCTTACATAAAATCACTCTATCATGAATGATTCATGAACATCTTTCAAGACGACACATCAGACCCGTGTGCAAACTATATCGGTTGACATCCGAGACAAACTTGCCTGGCAGCAATATCTGGATCATCGGATGCATGTGCGTAGTACTGAGACGTAGTGCCTGGAGCCGGATGTGCTTTTGCGGGTGAACTACTGAATATGAGGTAAACCCCAAGGAATAAGATTGGCGCGAAAAATGGAAGAGGACAGTTGACATCGATCAGCCAGTTCAGTAGCTGATGTTGACAGCTGCTTCAAATGATCAAAACACAAAAATCTCCCGTCGTTTTATTTGGTTGACTTTGAATTATTGTGCTACTCTGTTTCACGAATGAGTGGGGAGTTGTTAGTTAATCCAATGTTCATAAGTAAAGCAGCCGTACAAAATCAGTGTATTTTAGGGGACCTGCGATCTAAACACGCTGATAAGATATCATGAAGGGTATGCCCAAAGACAGTAACGTCCAGCCACAAAAAATGTACTGTTTCTTTCGTTCTGCGCTCCTCAACAGGTTGAAAGTATCGATGTACTTCGGGAAAGACTACTAATGTTCATGGCCAGTATGAATGAAAACATCCGCGGCGCCAATATGGACTTGGTGTTTTTCAAGGACGCCATCACACATTTGGTGAAAATCTCACGAGTGATTCGATCCCCAAGGGGTAATGCTTTGCTTGTTGGTGTGGGTGGTTCCGGTAAAAGGTCGCTAACCCGCCTCGCCTCCTATATCGCGGACTATCGAGTATTCCAGATTGTGCTGACCAGGTAAGCTCAGTTGATATGATGTTTTCAAATGGGAATGGTCCATCGTCTGAGTATCACTTTAGAACCAATAGACGATATAACTCTTCAAACTCTTGCTATCGCGGTGAATTTATTTCCTCTAGGTCATACAACGTGTCCAATCTACTTGAGGATTTAAAGAATCTTTACCGGACAGCTGGCATGGAGGGCAAAGGTGTAACCTTCATTTTCACCGATTCTGATGTCAAAGATGAAGGATTTCTCGAGTACATAAACAATATTTTGGCTTCTGGAATGGTAAGTTATTTTTAGCCACAGATGATATGAAGTCGGTCAAACGGTTTGTGTGCTTTGCACCTATCGAGGATTCTCAAGAAGGAACCGTGTGGACTGTGATACCTTGAAGTATAAATTTTAACCATCCAAAGACGTCCCTTCTGTGGAACGTGAAAAGAAAGCCAAAACCGAGGCGACAAAGTTACTGCAACAGAAAGGTGCCCCGTGTCTGCTTACTGCGACCTAGGCTGACCATGTCTATCGTACTGTCTTTGTATGGATGGGTTTTTGATAGGTAAGATAATTAATCGATGAAATAAGTGTTTAAGAGTCAGCTTCCATCCTCGAACTGCAGCTGCAACATGAAATGTACAAAATCGCGCTTAGACAGCATATAGAACCAATTACGGGATCCACATCACGTGGTCACGTGGTTTCGTGATTGAAGGTTGAGCGGCGCTAAGTGCGATTTAATCGCACCGCTGATTAGCCGCTCGTGGCCGAACGGTTGTGTTCAAACCACTAACCGCAAGGTCGCGGGTTTGTGACTCTCTGGGGTTTCGTGAGATGCGTGCTAGTGATGACTGTCGATAAGGATGAAACAGCTGTACAGTGCTTCTCTGCCTTCCAGCATAGGTTGCCTTCACTCACAGGACGAAATCACCAAAATTCCCAAATTCCCTTGCATAAGTTGTGTCAGTTCACTGGAATGATGCACGGTCTTCCCGAATGAGTATTGAAAAGCACAAAATCACCAGTTTTAGAAGTATCGGTCAGTCCTCAACGCCCACAATCGATTTCTTCAGTTTCTTCGCGGGGTTCATGCATTGACTGAGTCAGGGAAACGCCTTATTTGGTAAGGTCTCAATTCTACCGTACAACACTGGTAGGTGAAAAGGCAAAATAACGGCCACACTATGAATACTCAAGGTCCAAAAGCTAACACACTGGTATTTTTTAGATTTGAAATCCCGTCAGGCTTAATAACGAAGAATGGCATGAGAATAAGTGAGGGACTCAGCTGGGATTCATTTCAGTCTCTTGTTAAAACCGGATTAGTTTATGAATGAGTGTACATAATCGTTTGTCTATCATCTGTTGTTAAAACAGAACATGAAGTTATTGTAGTCTTGGGGACCATGCTTTCCTGATGAGCCGCAACAGAGGCGAAACCGGGGCTAATGTAGTCCTGGGGACTATGCTTTCCTGATGAGACGCAACAGAGGCGAGACCGGTAGTGGGTTTTCGAAGGGTTTTCAGAAGCCCTATAAGTAGTATGATGCCAGAAATGTACATCCATCCACAACAGTTGGTCGATGTCTTCCCACTGGATCACCGACAGTAGTCGAAAAACTCATTTTATTACTTGAGCAGTTTGGAAATTGATGCGCGCTCACAAATAAGTTACCTCCAAACTAGCAAAAGTGAATTCCTTTGATACACTTAAACAAGGAGCTGTGATTCCTGACCAGCTAAACCATAACACGATTTGATAGTTAGGACTGCCCCTGTAAGTTATCAGGAGGAAAGTAAACGGACTGATATACAATGATGAGGCTACTGTGTACTGAATATCCTCTTGACATTCTAATGACAAAACTACTTATTAGGCCGGAAAATCTTCGGATGTAAACGGGAGACTAGGCAGGCATCTAGTTGAATCTCCGTTGATACAAAGTCAATTCTTAAATAAAATTGTCTTTTCTGCGCTGTTCGTTCATACAAGCTGCTTGATGAATGTTACGATATCCATTTTACTGTCTGACACTTCTTCCCTTTTCCCGCAACTAGATATCCGGCTTATTCGCACGCGACGAAATGGATGAGGTCCTTGCTGCACTGGTACCGATAATGAAGAAAGAATTTCCGAAACGTCCTCCGGAAAATGAAATCCTCAACGAATACTTCATGTTCCGTGTGCGCAAGAACCTGCATGTCGTTCTGTGCTTCTCTCCTGTCGGTGAGAAATTCCGACAGCGGGCGCTGTACTTCCCTGGATTGATTTCTGGTTGTACAATCGACTGGTTCCAACGCTGGCCACAGGATGCATTGCTGGCTGTGGCACAACACTTTCTGGGTGATTACGAAATGGCCTGTAGTCCGAACACTCGCAACGCCCTGATCACCCTAATTGCCGATGTGCACGATGACGTGACTGCACGTTGTGCAGCCTATTTCGAGCGTTATCGTCGTACCGCTAACGTAACACCAAAATCGTACATTTCTTTCATTCATGGTTACAAGAAAGTCTACCACGAACAGGTGGAGCAAGTAAACACGCACATTTCTCGACTGGGTTCAGGGCTGCAGAAACTGATGGAGGCTCAGGAATCGATTTCAAAACTAAGTGTGGAATTATCAAACAAGGAAAAGGAGCTGGAAGTTGCTAACCGTGAAGCCGAAGCTGTCCTGGTAAACGTGACACAACAAACGCAGGCCGCCGAACAGGTAAAAAATAAGGTTTTAACGGTGAAAGACAAGTGTCTGGCCATTGTTGAACACATAAGGAAAGAAAGGGCCGTAGCCGAAGACAAACTGGAAGCAGCTCGTCCAGCATTAGAAGAGGCAGAAGAGGCACTTAACACGATCAAACCGGGCGATATATCCACGGTGCGAAAGTTAGCCAAGCCTCCTCACTTGATCCAACGTATTATGGACTGTGTTCTTTTGTTGTTCAAACGAAAAGTTGATCCTGTCAAAAAAGATCCCGAGCGACCGGGTTCCATCAAAACGTCATGGACCGAGGCACTCAAACTGATGGCAGCCAGCACATTCCTAAACAATTTACTATACTTTCCACGTGATTTAATCAATGAAGAAACAGTGGATTTGATCCAACCCTATCTGGAACAAGAAGATTATAATCTGGAAGCAGCCAAAAAGGTTTGTGGCAACGTCGCCGGTTTGTGTTCCTGGACCTTGGCTATGGAAAAGTTTTACTGGGTGAACAAAGAAGTTATTCCACTGAAAGACAACTTGGCGAAAATGGAAAGTAAACTGAACTTAGCCAACAAAGATCTGGCACAAGCAGAAACTCTTCTGGCTGAGAAGGAGGCTCTGCTCAACACAGTTCGCGAACAATACGAGGCTGCGATGCGTCGCAAACAGGAGTTGGCCGATGATGCAGACACATGTAGGCGTAGGATGACCACAGCCACTATGCTGATTGAGGGTCTTTCCGGTGAAAAGGTTCGTTGGAGTGAAGAAACGTTGGCTTTGAAGGAGCAGGTTAATCGCTTGATAGGCGATGCACTCATTGGAACGGCGTTCCTTTCGTACAGCGGACCGTTTAACCAAGACTTCCGAAATCGTCTTATGGGGAACTGGTACAAAGAACTAAATGGTCGTCAAATACCTCACACAGTCAATTTGGATCTAATCAATATGCTTACTGAAGGACCTGTGGTAAGTGAGGTTACTTTTACGATGATGGCCTAAAATTTAATAATACAAGAATGGAAAGATTACAGGCGAATACCCAGTGTTAATTCCACTCAGGTACAATGAATGGCACATTAAGTGGGTGGTTCGAATGGGTTTCATGAATCGACTGAATACCATAAAATATTTCCCCCTCCATCTTGTGTTTTCGTTAACTCATAATGATAAACCAAGAACACCTTATTCCATTTCAAGGTAGTTTTGAACTGTTCGCAAGCTGCTCATCAACAGTAAAGGTCATGTTCTATAATTGAAGGATGACACGAACGTCTATTGGATCTGTCTGGTCAGGCTGAGTCCGTTGACCCCACATATGCCTTAATTAATTTAAGTCAGCATTGCTAATCATCAACTACCCCGTGCATTTCACATTGTAATTACCATGAAGGTACCTGCGTCCGATGTTTGGGTAGCATTGTGTTCCTACACTGGAAGCTGAATGGTCATACTGATCGTTCTGGTCAGTTTCTGACGAGGGATATCAAGATCGAATAATGCACACGGCTATCAGAGTGAAAGTCATCACACACGGAAAAGTCCCAGAACCGTATATCTACAAACTGGTTGTTGGCCAGATGCCTGTTGATCTGTTCAATGAGCTTGGCAATCGGCTTGCAATAAGCTGGCAGTTGGTTTCGCTAGAAACTGAGACGGTATCAGTGCGCGCACCATCAGTCAAGCACTGATTGGTGACTGAAATTCTGCAAGCCAGTTGCCAAGCTCGGAAGACGGATCAACAGCTACCTGATCAACAGCCGATAAATTCTCCCGATCTACTAATACTTCAGCATACATGGAGTATACAGAGCATAAACGGAATAAATGCGATGTTTTCTACTTTTCATTGCCGTCCTGAATTACTTAAACGCCAATGTGAAACACAATAGTTAGAAGCAAGGCTATTTTGAGCTTTTGAGTCTCTTAAATACGGGAACTGACAATATCGTACTAAACGACAGCACAACTATGGGAACACTCAACTCGTCCGTTCGTCTAATACAACCCGACTTAGATGAAGTTGTGTCAGGCTGTGGAGGATTTCACAATTAGTTCACAACCTTTAGTCAGAGTTACCAGGGTGACTAGCTTTTCGAATTTGCATTGATGAAAACTCGAGAAAACTTCATCTTGCTCCAGTTGTGGCTAACTGTTCCTGTTCGCGAGTCGGCATGCGAATGAACACCGCTGGAACGAAAATTGACCCATAGGCCTTAGATTTGTAAACAACACAAGTGTTTATCGTTGATGATGTCTTTCGACCGGTAGTTTCGTAAGATATATCTTCCTTGTTTTTGGACGGTCATCTCCTTAATCTTACACCAGTCTTGTTCGCCAAACGAACCGTTTTTGGCGTTCTATTGTAGGTGAGTGAATGGAATTTGGAGGGCTTGCCCAGTGACGATCTATCCGTGCAGAATGCCATTATTGTTACGCAAGCTTCACGATACCCTCTACTTATCGACCCTCAGTCACAGGGTAAGAACTGGATCAAACGTCACGAGATGGCCAACGATCTGATGGTAAGCAATCGTTATTTTTAATCACTCTGGAACTTACGTACCTGCATTTTTACCTCTTTCCTTTTTCTCTTCGGCGAGATTAAAGCGTATCTGTTCATGCTTACGGTACACTGGGAAACTTGCCAAATTTCTGTGATCATCATCAGATTTGGAACAAGAGCTACTCAGCTCGTGAAACTCCACCTATAATATGAACTGAGGCAAGAATTCTTGCCAGACAACCTTGGGTTCAAGAATAAACGGTTCCAACAGCAAACTTGCTCCTGGTTATACTCTTCGACAAGTGCATGCCACGAATGTATGGTGCGCACTCAGTCAATAGAGTGAAAATGACATCAGCATGGTGGCAGGCAGACGGACAAATAATTTGATTCCGTTTCATCTCCTTCAAATTTTAAGTGAGCACAATTCTCCGGAACAAAGCAGTGAGATCGATTGAATGGTGGGTCAATCATTTCATGTAGGTTTCATGGAGAACAAATGGCGTCAAGTGCCAGATGTACGAACGAAAGGCTGTCGTGTCCCAATACAAACAGTCACTGAATCCAGAAGCTCGAGTTAGGGAACAGCAATTTCTGTGTTCCTTTCTCTTGAGGTACGGCTTGAAACAGTCATAATAGATGGAGAAACTAGAAGCATATATCACCTGGTGACGTTAACCAAGGCTTCAGTACCGTCAACATGCTCTAGGTCTACTGATGTTCTATCTGCAACCGGTCCTATGTAGGCGGGATTGCAGTTTGCTTTGTAATGATTTGGACGAGATTTTTGTTGACGGGAAAATTCGGGTAGCGATTCTCAGCGTCAGATATAGAACAGTGAAGAAAACGGTCACAGTATTGGCAGTACGCACCTCACTTATATGACAAGCGGACAAGAGATATAGTAATGCACTATAATAACGCATTGAACCACTGGGACTATTTAGCAGAATTAAGGCTGTTTTATCATAATATTGAATTCTTTAACCGTTCTAGTAGGTTGGGTCCAATTGACAGAATTTGGTGTAGGATAAAACACCATAATAACGCGTTGAACTACTGGGACTACTTAGCAGAATTAAGGCTGTTTTATTGTAATATTGAATTCCTTAACCGTTCTAGTAGGTTGGATCCAATTGACAGAATTTGGTGTAGGATAACAATGGTTAATTCAATAAATCTAACTGATAGTGATGACGAGAACTTGTTCAGATTAACTTTATGAAACGCCAGCCGGTCGGAATAAAGAACTTCACACCTGCGGCCCCTTACTATCAGGTCTTCCGTGAGTTAGGATAGAAGTTCAACTACTCACGAGTAGCCAGAACTTCAAGAGATACATTACACGGAGCTGTTGAGTTCATGTACGTCATGCAAATAAGTGGGGTCTGCGGTCACGAATCTCCGGTACATTCCAGACGACTTCGCAAACTCCGTTAAAGACTGTTGTTAAAAAATAAACTTAGATAAACTACTTCAACCTTCGTATACTTCGCCATGTACCAGCAAATTGATTCACTGTCGTGTGCATCCACCTAAAGGAATGCAGCTCTAAGGCGAGGCTCGTTCCCTTTCTTCCAATCATGACCTATCGTGTGCGGATTACTCTGTATGATTAGGAAAAGAATGCTTGGTGCAACAAACGGAGAAATGTCTGTCTTCCATATCATTAGGGTGATAACGATGTTCACTCGAAATAGTGTCCTCACTCATCATTATTCTCAGAAACCAGACTAAATCTATTTATAGAGGGTTTAATTTTATGCTCTCCTGTAGGCTTTATTGCGTTTAACACTGAGTTCAAGCAGTGCACAACCAACCTAATACTCTAAAAGGAAAAGGCAAATGATAGTCCCTTCTAGTCCCTTGTTTCTCAAGCTCCATTGGTGGAGCGCCGGCTCCTTTCAGAAGCGAACATTGGTAACTGCAGTCTAAGGAAATCAAGTGGCGCTTCCATCGATACATGAAACTGGCGTTTAGTTATTTAAGGGACCCAAGGAGATCCCCTAGGGAACACAGTCATTTTTCACAATATTCTTTGGTTTGGTTTAAATTGGTTTATTGGTTTAAATATATTTCAGTTGGTGTTATAACCTTGAGATGAAAATTTTAGCGGTGACTGAGAGGCCATGGAAGGTAGCCTAATAGAGGTTATGAAACAAAGAAAGAGGCCAGCATAAATGATGCATCCAGCGGCTCAGTTGCCTTGCTTGGAGACAACAAGCAGGTATTTTGATAAAGATTTGCTAATACCAGTGCACTGCGCATTACTAACTGTGGACAATTCCAACAAATAATAAAATCCTACAGACGAACTTCTGTCATGCAATTCTATAAAATTTGACTAACCCTTTGAACAATACTTTCCGCTAATTGTCTTCCTCTCTAAAAAAACCACGTTTCCTGGGTTTCATTAAGCGAACCGGTGATAGTTACCAACTAAATGACCACAAACAAATGCCCATTTTTGTAATGCAATCTTGCTCGGAAATTCGGTTCTTGCCATTAAAGGCAGGTCAATTTAGCCTTTCACAGAAATCGAAATGTTACATAGTCTGTGTTGGCTTGCACAAGTATGTGTGCAATTAGCCACTTAACCATATCGTATTTTTCTAATTTTCTTACCGCTAGGTTACAACCATGAATCACAAATACTTCCGAACGCATTTGGAAGATTCTCTCTCGCAGGGTAGACCACTTCTGATCGAAGATATTGGCGAGGAGATAGATCCTTCGTTGGACGAAGTCTTGGAGAAAAACTTCCTAAAGTCGGGGACAGGATTGAAAGTTAAAGTGGGCGACAAAGAAATAGATCTTCAGAAAGGTTTCACGCTCTATTTTACCACCAAGCTACCAAATCCTGCCTATCCACCCGAGATCGCAGCCCGAACCTCAATAATCGATTTTACTGTCACATCCCAAGGACTTGAGGACCAGCTCCTGGCGCGGGTGATTCAAACAGAAAAAGAAGTGAGGATTCTTTGTCAAACTGTTGTTTGTGATAAAGACTCTCACAGGTCTATTTTAGGATGATTGTTGATCCACATTTGCCTGCTGTTTCGAGACAGATGTTATCCGCCTTTCTTAAGAAATGAAAAGCCATAAAGTCAATCGTTGTGGGCAGTTGCATATTTTACTTTCGCTTTCGTTAAGACAAATGTTATAAGGAAGAAATGAAAAGCCATAAAGTCAGTCGTTGTGAGCAGTTGCATATTTTACTTTCGCTTTCGTTTCCTCCCAGGACTTGGAGGCACAAAGAGTCACACTCATCGCAAACACAACCGCTAACCGTCGACGCATTCTGGAACTGGAAAATAGCCTTTTATATCGCTTAGCTAACACGGAAGGTTCACTAGTTGACGATCAAGGACTGGTGGATGTACTTCAAACCACAAAATCGACTGCCATCGAAGTTGCACACCAACTCACTCTGGCGCAAGACACCGAGGCTGAAATAACGGCTGCTCGCGAAGAGTTCCGACCCGTTGCGGCAAGAGGATCATTGCTATACTTTTTTATTACGGAACTCAGTGGTGTCAATCCAATGTATCATACGGGTCTGAACCGGTTTTTGCGCCTCTTTGATAAGTCCATGGCTTCGTCCGAATCATGTCCAGTCACTTCCAAGCGCGTTCAGAATATTATCAACTATATGACACGATCAGTATGGGCGTTCACCGTGCGTGGCATGTTCAAAATGGATCGGACCATGACAACGCTACTGCTCACATTGCGAATCGATTTACAGAGGAAAAATATACGCCAAGAAGAATTTATCACCTTCATCCAGGTACGGCATATGTTCTTATGACTTCTGTTCCTGACCTCGGTATCCAGATGCAAAAATGATGAGGTTCGGCAGGTCGATTTCAGCAGTATAAACTAGTATTCTTCCTGCCATGAGTTTTTATCGACGAGGAATATTGTGCACTTCTTTGGGTATCGTCATAGGTTTGCACCTCTTAAGGACGGATGAAAATATTCACCAGTTAGTTCACATACTCCACCATAGCCTCACGGTTACCGGACTAGGAATTTGGTGGGGTAAGAGTTGTGCGTGATGTCTAAAGCAGCCAGCTGCGCGTTGCATACCCTGACTTCCTATGGCTAGTTGGAACGGGTCTTCGCTGGCTATCAGCGATATTTCCGAAGGAGATTGGAACTATTTTATGATGCCCCTCCAGCCTCATATGACACACCAGCTGGTCAGTGCCTCAAATTCATAAAACAAGCGACCAGAAATAACAGCGTTGAAATACCCACTGAAATGCCCAACCGCCGAGCTGCTAATTGCCAAGTTCTGTCTGAAAAATCACTGTGATAACGATGACATAGCAACGGTACCACAGATTGGATATAATTACTAAGGCGGAGCCGAGATATATCACCAAGCCATACGGAAGACTGGCATGTATTGCTGTCTATTCTACCCCATATATGCAAGCCCCATACTAACAGGCGGTGTCTTCTCAACGCAAGAACACGGTAACCCCTTGTCCAAGCTCACGCAGACAACTGAGTCCGCATTAGCTTGAATTTAAAAAAAAGAAACTCAACCTAACGAACTGCAAAGCCGATGAAACACCTTCCGAAAAAACTGAAGCCCTTAGCTTTTGAACACATGCGATACAAGTCTCTATAGGACTGTTGAAACGACCTCAATCTCAACGAAAGTATTTTTGATACCCATTATATAACTTCCATGCCATCAAATCGCAGGTCTCCGTGAGGTGCATTCAATCATCTAACTGTAGGAAAACATGTCACACTATTCTCTTGAGGAGCATACAAGTGGCATAAATTCAACTGCAGGTTACATGTGAAGGGACATTCCTGCTNTCCCTGAGTAAAAGGATTCTTGACTATACATACATATTCGTGGTAATATGCCTTAGTGAGACAGCTTTTTCGGAATCTTGGCTCTCGTCACAGTGGAACAGGAGTAAGAATCGTAAGAAGAAAGTGATAACCCGGTATTTCTCCGGACTATACAATCATGAAGCCTTGGATTAGTTTGGAACGAAAACGGAGAATGTCGTGAACAACCAAGCCCCTAAGCACAAGCCATATGTCATCAAAAGCCGAAGCATAGTTAATTCACCATCTACACGTTAATGTCGGTGCCCTGTGCAGACGTATAGTGGTAATACGCTTGATCGACCGGTATTCGGTAGAGTTCTGGTTTGAATACGATCTACCAATTCCTTTGAGCTATTTTGTCATTACGGTGTTTTCTTACACTGTGATTTCTATTCTACTTTTTACCACGCATTAAAGGGAGGCTCAGCTCTGGACTTGAAACTAGCACCACCAAAACCTGGCAAATGGGTCACTGACATGACGTGGCTAAACCTGGTCGCACTGTCAAAACTGAATGAGTTCGCCAATATAATTCAGCAAGTTCTTGGTTCTGAACGGGCCTGGCGCCAATGGTTTGATAAGGAAGCCCCGGAAGAGGAACTTATTCCTTGTGGTTACGAGCATTCCCTCGATGTTTTCCGCCGTTTGTTACTGATTAGGTCATGGTGTCCCGATCGGACGATGCAACAGGCACGAAAATATATCACCCATAACTTGGGTGCGGCATTTTGTGAAGATGTTGCAGCTAACATGGAACAGTGAGTGCCATTCGCACTTGTCACTTTCATAGCTAGAAAAAGTTAAACTGTGTTTTTATCAAAAGTTCAAAAATTGCTCCTTCATGGTAATAAACAGTGTGATATAGTTTATGTCTGCGAAGAGTTCCATACCTCTGTTTCAGCACGTTTCTTTTACTGAAACGTCACTCGTCTAACCAAAACTCTGTACGTTCGTTTTAAGGATTGTGTTGGAGTCGGATCCACGTACTCCACTAGTCGGCCTTCTAAGTATGGGCGCAGATCCTACTCCATTTATCGAACAAGCTGCACGTCGTGCCAAAGTTGAGATCAATGCCGTCTCTATGGGCCAGGGACAAGAGATCCACGCCCGCCGTCTGGTCAAACAAGCGATGCACGAAGGTCAATGGGTTCTATTGCAAAACTGTCACTTATGCTTAAACTATGTAGAAGAACTGTTACTTCTGCTCTCTGGAGAAATTAGTGCCGGTGGTACGGGTGGTAGCGGTGGTGGTGGCAGTGCAGCGGCTGCGCAGGGAGGTGCTGGTGGTGCGTCTGGAGCGGTCGGAGCCGAAGGACCAGAAGGAGGACCTGGAGGTGTTGTGGGTGGTCCAGAGGGTGGAGTTGGAGGCGGTCAAATGCTCCCTGGAGGTTTCCATGAGCGCTTTCGTCTCTGGGTGACAACAGAAGAACACAAAAATTTCCCGATCACTTTCCTTCAAATAGCCATAAAGTTTACCAATGAACCACCAGAGGGGATAAAGGCTAACTTGTCACGCACCTACACTGAAGTCACACAGGATTTTCTGGACACCTGTGTGACCGTGCATTGGAAGATAATGCTCTATGCTCTGGCATTTCTACACTGTACCGTCCAGGAAAGACGTAAATTCGGTCCCTTGGGTTGGAGCATTCCATATGAATTCAACCAGTCAGATTTCAATGCTAGTGTACGGTTCATACAGAATCACTTGGATAGTTTGGAATTCAAAAAGGCACAAAAAGTCAGCGTAAGTCTGTGCTTTTGTTCCCACTTGCGTTAGCACAAAGCATATGGTAAGTTTTTACTCATAATTCCTCACTTATTTTCTAAAGTAAGCGAAATTAAAGACCACAGTATTTTTGTGACGAAAGAAATACACATCGTATGTTTTTATAGTGATGAAATTGGCTTCTAAAATAACTTAGTCACCTAACGATTTAGAGGCGTGCTCGAGATTCGCTCGCACTTAATAATGGGACAAAAAATCTCTGAACGTGCTCATCCTGACTTCATTTACTGTAGTTGAGTCTCGACTGGGAATAAGGAAATTCCTTATTCCAAAGTAAGATCCACATTTGATTATTAAGAGTGGACATTTGTTACTGTAAGTCCAGTCGCTTTTGATAGCACTCCATCTATAAGGCCAGGTGTTGTTTTCTAGCTAAGAACACCTTGTGCTATGAAGCTAATACAGTGTTCTACTCAAAATGCAACCTAGTAGGGGAACTGAAAAACCATTCACCTGTGGACCTAGTAGGGGAACTGAAAAACCATTCACCTGTGGATGTCCCTGGTGATCAAATACCTTCAGGGGCAAACTGTCGGTGAAATGTTGACTACCTGCTAACTTCTGTGGGAAATACCAGTAGATCTCGTTATACTACTAACAAGTAGTCTGTCCAGAAAGGAAGAATCACACAAGAAGTCACTACTCGATAAGCTTACGCGAGTCCACCACAGCACTGATCATCCACCCATCCAGAAAGGAAGAATCACACACGATAAGCTTACACGAGTCCACCACAGCACTGATCATCCACCCGTGCCGAATGGTAGTGTTCAACGACCACCCGGACGGTCGCGATTCGGGGCCCTGAAGTGATTCGCATCAAGGTTTGAACAGCCATACTTTACTTGTCAGCCTTTCAGCACAGAAGGCTGCATTTTCGGGAAAGTTGTTCTTTCCTGGACCACCTCAAAAGTTCAGACACAATATAAAGTTCATACACTGGTGTAGGACAGATCGATTTGATTTAAATGACGTTGATATTATAGTCAGTTTCCTCCACCAAAGCTTCTTCTTGCTACACACATGTCAATCTTTCTCCCATTGTTGCACAAGTTTCCTCACCGTTTTCTACAACGCGATTTGACTCTACTTTGGAACAGTTAAGTTTCCGCAGGTTATAAAGTGAAGGTATCATCACTATTTGACGGCTGTTGTTTTTGAAACTTTTTCATCCATTTTTTGCAAGCTGATGTGATAGTTCCGGGGGACCGTTGCGGCACATACTGCAGTACGTTTATTGCCACTGATATTACCACTGAAAGCCAACTGAGCACCGTCCATTAGTATGAGGACGACTGCAGTATATCATGTATTCTAGTCCTATAGTAGTATCTCTCCATTTTGTTCTAATAGCACCACAAAGTATGCTTCCACTGTTCTATACTGACTAAATTTGTTGCTAACTTAGCCTCTGTTGATATTGGTTTGTGTTCTGGTTGCATGAAATGGGACCGTCTCGTCACTCACAATACGATGTCGCAAAGGATGACAATTCATGAAATACTAGACAGTAAACATGCGATTGCTTGAACACGTGTCTTTGCCGTCTGCAACCTGGTGTGGTGTTTGCCTTCCCTTAGACGGGATGATAGGCTCCAGCTAAATCACCCACTTCGTGGTACAGAAAGCAACCCATCCAAACCGAGACTTCGCCACACACACAGTAGTACACCAGATCCAGAAGCTGGTTCCAATTGCTGGACAATTTAGCAGCCTAAACCTGTTGAGGCTCGTTTTTTCCTGCTGTCGCTTCTTTGGCTGTGACTATGGTTGTCTACAGTTGTCGTTGTGTCTCAAGCACGGCTCAGCAAGATCATAAACATAAGTTCCAACCGTAGGGCTCACATGACGGAAATACAGTATAGATACACGAGACTTAACAACACCAGTCCGTATCCACAAATGCTATGGGTAACAAACTAACAAGTGGTACAGCACCGTTTTGCACTGAAGCTTTGTCATGTGGGTTCTGTTTTCACCATCTCATGGTGTAGCGCACGAGACGGTTGAGTATTCCATGTAGTTTCCGGTGTACGGCCTTCAAGCTAAAATACATGTTTGTCTGACTTTCATCCATACCAGACGTGTACTGGTTTCAGTGAGCACTTCGCGCCGTCGTCCGTTAACTTATGAAGAAATTGAGAATTGGATGACCATAACATGGAAACTGAAAAAGGATGGCGTTGGCCTTCCAAAATGACATACACGTAA
Source organism: Opisthorchis viverrini (assembly GCF_000715545.1). Classification (NCBI taxonomy): domain Eukaryota; kingdom Metazoa; phylum Platyhelminthes; class Trematoda; order Opisthorchiida; family Opisthorchiidae; genus Opisthorchis; species Opisthorchis viverrini. Next base: position 1,026,135 of record NW_008751807.1, read on the forward strand.
CGTAAACACCCCCTTGTTACGTCTGATCTCACACTAATTGGTTGCCAACTCGTCAGCCTCCCTAACGTGATGACAATACTCAGCTGGAGAAGGCGTCCATAGATCACTCGAACTCAAGTAATCCTACCAAAATTCACTCTGTTCCCGGCAGTTTTACATTAGCAGAACTTTAGCACCCCACAAGAAACTGATCAGCTAAGGACCTACTCCATGAGACCTGATCCGAATGGCCTATTGTCGTCTAAAGTCTTCGGTTGGAATGAAAAGCAATTGCGCACTGTGGTCTTCAATGATTATGAACCGTGTAGTGTAGATCAGACCCAATTAACACATCTACCTTATTGGTACTAGATGTCGATAAAGAAGGAATGTTACCTTCGAACCTACAGCTGACTGTGAGATTACATGGAAGTATGTTTGCAATCTGCCTGATCGCGTACTCACAAATCGTCCTCGTGCAGCTTGACTCCCATGAGCTCCCAAACCTTGAAATCTAAGTTCCTTTCAGGTTAGCCACTGTTAGTCATTTTCGATTTAAGTGGCAGGTGACGTTTGTTGGCCGCTTACAAACCGAGTTTCTAAGTTGATGAATGTACCATGTGGCCCTTCCAGCTCAACCGACCACACGTATTGACATAGGGCTATGATCACATTGATCCATCCGACGTTTTAGCAAGATTTGGAGGTGAAGATGCTGAAAAACCTTGAATTTCAGATCGTACTTTTTTGGAGCTGATAAAGTGTCAAGAATGCGCGTTAGAATAACTTGTTGGCCGGTTTTCTTCAGGGTTTACACGCTGAAATTCGCCATATGCAAAGGGGAACGAAAGCTGAGAAGCAAACTCAGAGGAGATACGTGATCTCTGGCGTTATATTAGTCACTGTTTTGCAGGACTGTAGTATCTGTGGAACAAGAGTGATCGTTAGATGGGCCTGGAAGGGAGTTAAGGGATAATAGTGAAGAAAGCTAGGTAGAAGAAAGATAGGCCTGATTCAGCCCACCAGCCCTGTTGTATTCAACAAGTAAGAAACCCTGGTTGATTGCAACACGCCCTGGTTAATTTATCGACATTATATTTCTTGTTTGAACAATCATTGGCTGAATTTGGGCTGAGCTGGTGTCAGAGCACTCAAACCTAAACAGAAGGGTACTTAGGGCTCTCAGCCAAAGCCTTTGGTTCGGAAGCCTAGCCGCAAGGTGCATGGCGTAAAATTTAGCAATATTCAGCATGCAAGTGGCGGCACATGTTTTAGTCCTACGTAAGAGGGCTAGAAGACTGCACTAGTATGACCTTTGTCTTTTGACCGACCCTGTATGTGAGACTGAATGTGTCACACGGATAGTCTTCAGTGCAGCTCAAGGGTTCACGTAGACGCACAAACTTTCTTGTAATATAACAGCCGAAGTGTGTCAAAATATGGCCAGTGTCCGAAACCAGACTCTGAATATTAGCGCACATTCAAGGCTTGCTGCTTGGTAAACCTTCACTAACCATGATAGATTAAGTTTCTTAGTTATTTGGGTTTCTCTTTCTTCCATGCTAGTTGCTTACGCATCAAAAGTCCATGAGACTGTATACGACGCAGCTCACTGTCAACATAATGTGAACTGTCAGACTGGGGAGCTCAGTGTCTTATCTAAGTAACTACCCATTTGTATAGTCAGTTGTTTTCCTGCTGCTAATTATTTGTTATCTATTAATTTGTTCACCTAATTATTCACTTGCTTACCCATTTACTCACCCAGTCGTTTACTTACCTATTTACTTACTTGCTAGCCTACTTGCTTTGCTTACCTACCTACCTACCTACTTGTTCACTCGATTACTCAATTAATTGCTTGTCGCTGTAAACAAACTGAGTGGAAGATGCGGGGATGCGTTTGTTGGTAAAATTGATCGTCGTGTACTCATTACAGATTGAGGATGCGGTGATACTGATTATTTGCACAGCTATTGTACGATAAGCATCCTAGGTCGCAAAATCTTGACAGTTTGTTCAGACAGCAGAAGTACAGTGGTAGCTGGTCCCGGGTGAAGTTGATAGTTTAGCTCGCATGTGACTAGTATACTGATGATCGTGTCACTGCTAGATCCTGACTAAATCATAGTTATTTCTTCATTCAGGGTATTGACTGGAAATGCGTGCGATACATGATTGCTGAAATTCAATACGGCGGCAGAGTGACTGATGATTTTGACCTGCGCTTGCTTATCACCATCACTCGGACCTATTTCCAAGAACGCATGTTCGCACCGGAATTCGAACTGACCACCAATTACCCGATTCCACGATTTTCCTCTCCTAACGAATATCTGAATTACATTGCCAATGATCTACCACAACGAGATTCCCCAGAAGCTCTGGGACTGCATTCAAATGCAGAAATAACCTACTCGGCCCAATGTACAAGTTATATTCTGTCAACTATTGTATCTATTCAACCGAAAGAGACCGCTGCAGACTCTGGGGAAGAGAGTGGTGGTGCTGGTAAGCCAGCTGTGGTGGAAACACGTGAGGCAGTTGTGCATCGAATGTGCACCGATATGTTGTCTAAACTACCGCCAACTTACGTTCCGTATCAAGTGGCCGAGCAAATCGAAGCACTAGGCGCATTGAAACCAATGACCATTTTCCTAAGACAGGAAGTGGATCGTATTAATAAGGTGATTGCGCTGGTTGGAAGTACGCTGACGGATCTACGGCTGGCCATCGACGGTACAGTGGTTATGAATGATACTCTGAAAGACGCACTGGATTGCATCTACGACGCTCGAGTACCGGCTGTTTGGACCAGGGTGAGTTTTTGTCCCAGTCACTAGGTCGAATTTTTCGGAAAGGCTGTAAAGTGAATTTGGGTATAAGTTCAGAAAATTTTGAAAAGCAATCGATTGTTTTCGGGGAATTTTCGATCGGCTTGAAGCGCTTTCCAACTGACTGAACTTTGGGGAGTTGTTTTGTTTCTTCATCAAAACGACTGACAATTTTTCCTTACCCCCAATCAACTAGGAAAACATACTGTGGCGCAACTGGTCGCAGAGAGTAAAGCGACCACTGAAGAACAAGCGCCTGAAAATTGGGTATAATTTACGGATCCAACCGTCATTCGGTTTGTTTGTCTTTCAGTGTTTTAATGGGATGGCACTAAAAAAAGAAGCTTACACTCTTTGCTGCCTAGATAATATTACATCGCTCATGTAAAGTGCTTCTTTGGCCACTTTATACCAAGAGCAAAAGAGGTGCAAAACCATAAATAGTCCTGAAAGTCAGTCAAATACTGATTCTTTTCCAAAGTGTTATTATGTCAGCTTGGTTGTTAACTCACCCTCTTTATCGTCCCCATTTCATACCTTCAACTTTTGCAGAGTTCGTGGGACTCATCTACCCTTGGTTTCTGGTATACGGAACTGATCGAGCGAAACGCCCAATTCAGTTCTTGGCTGGAGAATGGACGACCCGTTTGCTTTTGGATGACTGGGTTCTTCAATCCTCAAGGGTTCTTGACCGCCATGCGGCAAGAAGTGAGCAGAATGCACGAAGGTTGGTCATTGGACAGTGTGGTTCTGGCCAGTAAGATGACTCGAGCTAACGCGGAAGATCTGAAGGACCCGCCGTCCGAAGGTGGTGTTTATGTGTACGGTTTGTTCCTCGAAGGAGCAGCATGGGATCGACGAACATCCCGATTGGTCGAACCAAAGCCGAAAATTCTATATGACATCATGTCAGTGATAAATATTTATGCGGTTCAAGAGGCTCAGACCACAAAAAGACAAGGCGCTGGTGAATCCAAAGGAGACGCTCAGAGACAATACTATTCATGTCCAATCTACCGAAAAAAAGCCGAAATATATGACATCATGTCAGTGATAAATATCTATGCGGTTCAAGAGGCTCAGACCACAAAAAGACAAGGCGGTGGTGAAACAAACAAAGACGCTCAGAGACAATACTATTCATGTCCAATCTACCGAAAACCACGGCGAAACGA